>NC_081532.1:24648097-24838097 GCF_030273125.1 Centropristis striata
ACTGTTGAGATGGCATTATGTAACTTCTCCAGGTGTTGGCACTGCATTGCATGTGGGAGGTTTTTTTGTTTCAGAATTCTTTATTTTGCACTTCTCCAATGGCAACTTCATGAAGCACAAGTCAACCGTAGAACTCTGACACAGTCTGAGTCTTCAAACCAAAACTATTTTCTCTCATTTCTTCATGAACCCCTTTGGAAACCAAAACAATTTAACTGGAAACAAGATCTGCTTCTTCAGATTTTGAATTTGATTGACATTTTCGTTAATGACATTGATTTATTTTTGTCTTCTCTGTAAAAAGAAAAAAATTAACCTAAATTTTATAGCCTTGCTCACAACACAACACTCTTGCTTGTTTACAGTATCTGAAGGTAACTGCACTCAGAATTTCTTCACAGCAGACATTTGACTTGTCAGCACAAATGAAACTACTGAGGACAGCCTTGGTCCAGCAATAATTCTTATGTAACACATGTGATCAGCTACTGCCAGCAAATCATATGAGCTTTATACCGCCCTACAAAGTCTAACAGCAGTAACTACATTTTTGGTCAAAATTGAGTTATAACTAAAAATGAACTCCTTGATGTCTGTTTTATCTTGTGTCAAAGTTTTAGATTTCAATTTTGCTTTAATTCAGAGAAATAATTATATAAAAAGCAAAAAAAATCCAACTCAAAACCAAGCAGTAATTGCACTTACCACGGTCTGCTTTGGATATATATACTAATTTAAACATAAAAATAATAGAAATTATACGTTTATCTGATATGGAAATTATTATCTAGATAGTGATGAAGTAAAAAAGTGAGATAAAATTATATTAAGACGTAAATATAACAATTCTTTATAATATTAAGTCTAAAATACACACATATTTGGATAGAGTTGAACACTTTTAAATACACTGATAAAAAAATCTATTTGAAAATGTTTATTCACTGAAAACAAAATATAAAAGCTGAAAAAAGACAACAACATTATAGTTACTGCACTCTGTTTCTGTATTACTATTAGAACCTTTTACAGCAAAATCAGAGTGCACTAACTACTATTACTACTACTACTTTGGGGTCAAAGGTCGAATAAATCGTCAGGATTTTTAAGCTGGCCAGTTAAAAAATGTTAAAATACTCTAAAGCAGTTTTTCTCAGTTTCACCCATTGTGTAGTTACTGCAGTTAGACTTTGTAGGGCATATATATATATATATATATATATATATATATATATATATATATATATATGTGTGTGTGTGTCTGTGTATTTTTCTTATTTTTTTAGTTTCTTATTGAGACTTTCACTTGTTGTGGATGGGAGTTATTGACTTGTATTAAATACAGTTGTGTGACACTTTTTACATGTTTTCTCTTGTCAGGTGTCATAAGTTTAGCAAGCAACATTGTGGTGCTGCTAATGTTTGTGAAGTTCAAGGAGCTGCGCACTGCCACCAACTTTATCATCATCAACCTGGCTTTGACTGACGTTGGAGTGGCAGGTATCGGCTACCCCATGTCAGCTGCCTCAGACATCCACGGCAGCTGGAAATTTGGCTACACTGGTTGTCAGGTGGGTGGAATCATGTACATTAGTTCACCGAACAACATAGCAAGGTTATAATAGATTTTGATTTTTCATTAGTTTTAATTTTGTTGTGATTTTTGTTTTCAAATTCAGTTAGTTGTAATGAGTTTTTAGAGTGAGTTTGCTAGTTTTAATTGTTTTATTTTTTTGGAAAATGCTTAGTTTTAGTTTAGTTTTAGTTTTTTTGTAATGGGGTATTTGTTGGGTGCCAGATTCAGTAAGGTCACAATAAATGTTCCTTTATTTCCTTTGTCTGATTCATCTCAGCCCCAATAAGTTTATTAAGTCATAAAACCAGATAGATGAAATAGATTTCATATCAACCAAAAAGGTTTATGTATGAAAAAAGTTGACAAAGACGAAAACAAAGGACATTTTCACTATAATTTTAGTTAGTTTTAATTAGTTTTGTAACCACAAAATACAGTTTCAGTTAGTTATCTTTTTTTTTAAAGTTGTTTTTATTTTTATTTCAGTTAACAGAAATGTTTTTTCAATTCTAGTTTTCATTATTTTGTTAGTTTTCATTAACCTTAATGACATAATGACATAACCTTGCAACACACATCAATATTGATAACTCATGTAGATGGCGGAAAATGAAATGTTAATATTAGGGCGGTGCATGTTTTTTCTATCTTCAAGGTCCCATTCTATATGGCTGGTTTTGCAGACTGGTTTATTGTGTAAACTTGTTGGCAGGTTCTATGGCCCACCCAACACAACTACTTCAGCAATATTACAAAGGGAATATCAAGATGTTCTAAATTAATCCATTAAATAAGAACCACTTATGTTTTGTTCCATCTCATATCCAAATGGGAATTACTGCATAACTGTTAAATGGCAGTTCACAGCCATGTCTGTCCAGACAAGAGCTAGTAAAAAATGTTCATTATTAAATCAATTGTGATTATTTTGTGAAAGATTTTGGAAAAGTCCCCCAATACTTTGTTATTTAAAAGAAGCAGGAAAATGTTGGTTTTTCATCAGCAGCAACTTAACACAACTCCTATGTAAAGAAATCAGATTTCAATCAAGATGAATCAATAATTGTTTTAAAGTCACAATGTTGCCCCCTGAATTGGAAGTAGAATGAATAATGATGTGCCTAAATCACAGCTCTTGTCCAGACTTGATACACTGTAAAAAATGTCTGTAGATTTTACGGTGAAAAACTGCTAAACCATGACAGTAAAAGATCGTAAAATGATAAATGAGTTAATTCAGTTTCAGTAACAATGAAACACTGTAAATGTATATATCAGACAAAACAATATTTTTTACAGTTTTGTTTTTTAAGAAATACATTACTCCACTGTAAAATACACTGAAATATGTATTTAATGTGATATATATATACAATCATCACTGTGATTTTTGCATTTATCTTTTGTAAAAAATATTTTTTCTCACTGTTAAATGTACTAAACACCATATCTCTAACAGAAATATTCTGTAATATTTAATGGTAAAATATTTCATTTATTTTCTTGTCAATTATATGGCAACACAGTGTTTCTTTTGATGGAAAAAACATTTTATTTATAGAGTAAAATATGGAATTAAATGGCAATCTTAAACTTGAAATTAACAGTGCTAATATCATTTTACCGTAATATTTTTAAAAAAAGGTTCTACAGTATTTATTACGGTAAAGTTCTGGCAACCACAGCTGCTGGTTTTTACCGGGTTTTTTTTTACAGTGTATATAGGTATACAGTAAAGGAATTTAAATGCAGGATTTGTTGGTTGCTGTTTGAAAACACAGCATTTAAAGTTGACCCCTCCTCCTGACCTTTGACCTTTGACCATCAAATCAAATTAAAAATTAAAAATTCCCTGAAGGCGTTCCTGCATTAATGAACCTCTACTTTTCTCACGACCACCAAAGTACTTGCTGGGCAGGAGAATGTATTCATATACATACTTCTACTTATTCTTTTAAAATGTATTGATTTCACCAAGCAGAGTTATTAGCTTATATCTGAGCCATTAGAATCAGCTCGTGAGGCTGAAGCTCATTTACTTCAGCTGGTGCAGCAGGCCGCGTGATTCTTTTGGCAGATTATGATTTTTCTCAATCCTTGTTGTTGTACAGAAATGTTGAGCCATACTTTACTAGCCTACAGTAAGAACCAGAGTCAAGTATTTCACCTGAAAAGTACCTGCTGTGTACCTTTGCTGCAACTGAATTCTCAAAGTGTACACATGACATCATAGTTGTCTCTAAACTATCCGTCCACTGGAATTCTTTTTTTTTTTAACTTTAATTTTTATTTGAGTTTTTTTCATTTCAATACAATGCACAAAAAAGAAACAAAAACACTTCCTTTAGCAGCTTATTGCTCCTTCCATTCAGTCACAATGCAAATTCTGTCCTATTCAGTTATCATTACTATAATAACTAGTGCTATCACCCTCACCCTTTCTAATTCCATTTCTCCCATTTCCCTTCAAACTGTTCCTCCCACATTCTCAAGGTGTGTGTTAACCTCTCCATATCATAAATCTCCTCCACAACACTCAGCCACTGTTCTCTAGTAGGGGGATCCACCTTATACCAGGCCCTTGTAATAGGGGGATCCACCTTATACCACACCCTTGTAATAGGGGGATCCACCTTATACCACACCCTTGTAATAGGGGGATCCACCTTATACCACACCCTTGTAATAGGGGGATCCACCTTATACCAGGCCCCTGTAATAGGGGGATCCACCTTATACCAGGCCCTTGTAAAAGGGGGATCCACCTTATACCAGGCCCTTGTAATAGGGGGATCCACCTTATACCACGCCCTTGTAATAGGGGGATCCACCTTATACCAGGCCCTTGTAATAGGGGATCCACCTTATACCACGCCCTTGTAATAGGGGGATCCACCTTATACCACGCCCTTGTAATAGGGGGATCCACCTTATACCAGGCCCTTGTAATAGGGGGATCCACCTTATACCAGGCCCTTGTAATAGGGGATCCACCTTATACCACGCCCTTGTAATAGGGGGATCCACCTTATACCAGGCCCTTGTAATTGCCTTCCTGCGAGCCACCACACTGCAAAAAAGCCAACTTGTTTTTTTTTCACCTAAAACAGTGATTTGGTAAAACTTGGAAATATAAATTATTGACATTTAGGGCAATAATGTAAGTTAGCACAACAAAGGAAGCCAGTTGTCTGCTCAAAAACAAGTTTGTGAGTTGTTGTTACTTATATCTTTAAGTTGGGGTTCACAACAAGGGACAATAGTTCTGCTAACTCTTATTTCTTTGTTGTGAAATTCGGTCATTAGCGAAAGCTAGCGGCTAACTGATGCTAGCAGCTAACTGATGCCAGCGGCGCTGCTTGTTACAGCTACAAGAGTAGCCATTAGCGTATCAATGCTAAATCAAAATTGTGGTCACAACATTAGCTGACATTCATAGCGGCGTTAATCGTGCCAGAGAAATTCAGAGTTGAGCAAACACAAAAACAAAACTTAAAATATTTAGTTTAATTGTCTAACTTAAAATTTTATTTGTTTGTTGCCTTGAAATTTTGAGTTCACCCAACTTTTTGCAGTGCAATAATACTTTCACCAGGTATTTATCTCCTTGTACCTCCTCTTGTTGAGGTTCCCCAGATATAATACCAGACTAGTCTTTGGTATCTCATATCCCAGTATCTCCCTCAGCACACTCCAGACTCCCTCCCAATATCTCTCCATCTTTTGACATTTCTAAAACACATGTGTATGGTCTGCCTCCGCTTGACCACACAACCTCCAACATGATTTCTGATCTGGTGTGTATCTCCCCTTAATCTTTGGTACTATGAAAAACCTTATAACGTTCTTCCACCCAAATTCTTGCCATACCCTAGAGCAGGGGTCTCAAACTCAAATTATCCGGGGGCTGCTGGAGGCAGTATCAAATTGACCAAAAAAAGACACAAAATTACTAAAAAAGACACAAAATGACCAAAAGAGAAACAAAATGACAGAAAAAAACTAAATCACTTAAAAAATAAACAAAATGACCAAAAAAGACACAAAATTACTAAAATAAAGACACACAATTATTTAAAAAAGACACAAAATTATTAAAAAAGACACACAATTATTTAAAAAAAAGACACAAAATTTTTAAAAAAGACACAATTATTAAAAAAAGACACAAAATTATTAAAAAAGACACACAATTGTTAAAAAAGACACACAATTGTTAAAAAAAGACACAAAATTACCACAAAAAAAGTAATTAAAGGGACCTTCCACACACAAGTGCCATTCATATAAAACTCACATTAAATTTCCATATCAAGGTGGGGGCCACAAAATATCGTCATGAGGGCCGCGAGTTTGAGACCCCTGCCCTAGAGCCAGTGGCTGAGTGTTGAACTTGCACACATTATACCAGTCGTTTTCTGTTATTTTTATTCCAAGCTCTTTTTCTCATTTTCCTTTAATATAGACAGTTGAATTACCCCCACAGCTGAGATTACTCTACATGTTCTCCCTTCATATACATTTATCATTATTTTAATAATCATGTTCTGTTCTTTGGGTTCTTTTTACTTTATTTCCTTTAAATAATAATCTCTCATCTTAAAATAACGAAAAAGTTAGTTTGCCTCCAAATCAAATTTCTCCCTTAAAGCCTGAAAACTCTGCATTTCTTTCCTCTCGACTAGTGTCGTCCTCTGGAATTCAGGTAAAATGTAGAGTACTGCTAGCCATAGGCATACAGTAAACCAGTTAACTTATTAACCTGCCCTGAATGTTACAGATTAATATGTATTATTGTGTGGTGCATAGAAAATCTGTCAAACTGTTGTGAATTTCTATTTGAATGAACTCAGACGTAACTGGAGCAAACATGGTAAATTTGATAGATAATAATCAGCAAGTTTTGAATGAGCTTTGATTCTCTACAAGTTTCTTGGTTATACCATTGTTCAAATCAGAGCTGAACGATTAGAAACACTTGCTCCAGTGACAAAAACATAAACAAGCAACTATTTATATAATTGATGAACAATTTAGCTTGAAACACAATCAAGGATTAAACATTCATTGGTTCTAACTTTCTGACTTTCTGTTTTATTTGTAATAAAGCATCATAAATGTACTATCTTTGTGTTTTTTACTGTCAATAGGAAAAAATGAAAATGTCACTTTGGGCCCTGGAAGATTTAAATAGGCTTTTTTACTATTTGAGATTTCAAAAAGTTTTTCGGCCAAGTATGTACTTGATTAATCTGAATTAATTGGAAGATTAATAAGTAAGAACACTGAACTGAAGACAATCCAATAACTCTTTGTGTCACACTTATGCAACCTTTAAACCTCCAGGACATTCCAGGGGCCTATGATAACAACAGTAAACATTTCTGTTGTGTTTTTTCCTCTAGATCTATGCAGCTCTCAACATCTTTTTTGGCATGGCCAGTATCGGCCTACTGACTGTGGTGGCCATCGACCGCTACCTAACCATCTGCAGACCAGACATAGGTATCTATGCATCATTCATACTGGTGGCAGAGGCTACCCTAAACGGTGCCACCTGCCACCATTGGGAATTCATTCTCACACCGATGAACGCAGCATCGGGAGCAATCTGGGGTTCAGTATCTTGCTCAAGGATACTTCGACATGTAGGCTGCCATGGTCAGGGATCAAACCACCAACCCTCTGGTTGGGGGGCAACCCGCTCTACCAACTGAGCCACAAATATGTACAGATAGTATTAGTGAACAGAGAAGGATCTGGAATTACCTCCATCACATTTTGGATGCACCAATTGGTCGGAGGCGAGCCAGGCGGCTTTGGAGGAGACCTGGGAGATCTAGTGATGGTGGAGAACTTTGTGGAAGGAGTAGTATGGCGTGAAAACTTCCACATGCCCAAAGATGCTCTTATTTTTTCCTCCCCAAAACACACTTGTCTTGTCTAAATTCAGTTAGTCTGGAATGAGACAGCCTGATGGCTGTAGGAGAGAATAATAATAATAATAATAATAATAATAATAATAATAATAATAATAATAATAGTAATAATAATAATAATAATAATAATAATAATAGGAGAGAAGGATCTTTTGAATCTCTCTGTCCTGCAACAGAGAGAGAGGAGCCGTCCACTGCTGTTGTTTTGGTCCATAAAGGTTTTGTGTATCAGATGATCTGGTATTTCAGGGTGGCCTCAAACATGTTGACAGGTCATCTCTCCACCACCTCCTCCAGTGTGTCCAACCTGGCTCCAACCACAGAACCAGCTCTTTAGACCAGTCTGATCATCTCTGTGTGTGATGCTGCCTCCCCAGTAGACTGCAGCATAAAACAACACACTACCACCACAGACTGATAAAACATCTGCAGCATCGCACTACACATGTCCAGAGATCTGAGCTTCAAGAAGAAAAAGAGGCGGCTCTGCCCCTTTTTAGAGAGCGTCTGTGTTTAGGGACCAGTCCAACTTATTATCCAGGTATACACCTAGATACTTAGAACTTGGCACCACCTCCATGTCCACCCCACCACCTCCTCCAGTGTGTCCAACCTGGCTCCAACCACAGAACCAGCTCTTCAGACCAGCCTTGCATCTGGACATTTTCACTAAAATTTTAGTTAGTTTTAGTTAGTTTTGTAACCACAAAATACAGTTTCAGTTAGTTTTTTCTATTCTAGTTTTTGTTATTTCGTTAGTTTTCGTTAACTATAATAACCTTGTTTGTTTCAAATTGATTCCACAGATGTGTAGTTTCATTTGGATCAGTATCTTCTCTATAGCTCTATATAAATATCTGACGTTCCGTTGCTAAAAATGTTGACATGTTTGTCAGATGCCTTTTCTCCATGCTAGAGCGTAGAACCAGACCGACTGCTGTATAGAAGCTCGTTATAATTGGGAAAATATAATCTAAAAAGTATAATCCCCCTCCCCTCTCATCTCTCTAGGGCAGAAAATGACAATGCGATCATACAACCTTCTGATCCTGTCAGCATGGCTGAACGCTGTGTTCTGGTCCTCCATGCCCATCGTGGGCTGGGCTGGTTACGCCCCCGACCCCACTGGAGCTACATGCACCATCAACTGGAGACAGAATGATGCGTGAGTTATTAGTCCACTGCAGATGTTATAGCATTAGCACTGGCACTAACTAAACTAAACTCATGAGAATTTTTGCTCACTAATATAAACCCTCTGGAGTCCATTTATTTATTGAAAATATACTGAGCATGTTTTATTTACAGTGATAACTGTATTTATATATCAAAGGTAGACAAGCTGAGAAAGCCAGTTGAAAGTGTAATCATAGATAGATAGATAGATAGATAGATAGATAGATAGATAGATAGATAGATAGATAGATAGATAGATAGATAGATAGATAGATAGATAGATAGATAGATAGATAGATAGATAGATAGAATTCCAGTGCAGAATAAATATGATTATGCAGTATAAAAATGTTGGTGCAGTGAAACAAATAAGGTGTAATGAACAGTGTGCATAAAAAACACATAAAGTGCATAGGGGCTTTTTACATGGCCAAGTTTGTGTGTAGAAAAAGGAGCCATGCATGTGATGTAAGGACAGATTGAAAGATGCTAAACAGAGAAAGAAATTAATGCATAAGTTAACAAATTTGAACCAAAATCTTCTGGACTTCAGAGGTTTAACATAACAAATATAACTGCTGTCACTTCTTATACTGCTTTAACATGTTATTGATTTGTCACAGCTGCTGTAGCTCAGTTCTCAAGGTTCTACATAAAACTATGTTCCATAATCAATCTGTTAAACTTTGTTTGTTCACTGAGGAAGGACTGTTTAACTGGATATCATCTAATTGATTGGAGTGCTGTCCTGGACTATTTTTGATATCAATTGTTGTTTGAGGATTGAGCACCAACACACATTTCTCAGGGTTGATCAGTATCAATAAGATAAGACAAGATAAGATAAGATAAGATAAGATAAGATAAGATAAGATAAGATAAGATACAGTAAGGTAAGGTACGGTACGGTAAGGTAATAATACATGCGCAAAAATACAGTTTGATGTGTACATACAGTATAAGCAGCTTAAGCTAAAGTTTAAATAAATATTCTTCTGTCCTTACTAAGAGGGGAGTCATTATAAAGTGCAATTGCAGTAGGTAAAAAAGTATTCTTAAGTCTGAGCCTATTTTGGCCGTTTTTAAATAATTTTGATTTTGCCCTTCATGTACCACATAAAAAATGTTTACTAAACCCATATTTGGTATCCGTTTTTTCCTTCACCTATATGATCTGACAATTATTTTTGCGATTTAACCTACTTGATCAACATATTGAGCCCAAAAATCATGAAATCCAAGTTGAAAAATTAGACTATTTACTACAATAAAAACCACAAATATGATCAATGAACTGTTTTGGAACTTGAAAATGTAAACATAGGATACACATATGAACATTGAAAATGGCACTCGCCACAACAGACTGATAAAACATGCATAACATTTTGTTACATGACTGAGTTAATCTTATTTTTTTTCTCACACTCTAAATCATTAGTGACAAATTAAACCTACACTAGCACTTAGGCTAATTTAAATTGAATCTTAATTATTAGGATGTATAACTCAGCCAGGTCAAACATAATCCAGATATTAATGATAAATCATCATAAATCATAATGACTAACTCTGCTTGTCTTCCACAGCTCCTTCATCTCTTACACTATGGCTGTGATTGCTGTGAACTTTGTGATGCCTCTCTCCATCATGTTTTATTGCTACTACAACGTGTCGGTCACAGTGAAGAGATACAAAACCAGCAACTGCCTGGAGAGCATCAACATCGACTGGTCCGATCAGATGGATGTCACCAAGGTAAAAACTGAGCCACACTGAGCCGTTGCCCTTCATGTCTCTCTCTGCTGAGTAAGTGCAACACTGACGGTGTTTTACATCTTTTTAGTGGTTAAAAAAAGTTGTCCATCATCTCGATTGGCTCTCAATCAATAATCTATCAGTGTTTTTTCCCCTGCAAGTAACTGCAAGAAGTGTGCCCTGGAACTATGACATGGTGTGAAGTCTTCTTAAATTCATAATGATCCTCAACAAATCCAGTGTCCACTTGGTGTGTTACAGTTTTTCTCAGTGGCTTTGGTGCATTTCTCACATCGCTCTTTACATTTACAACAGTTAGTTGAACCTCCACAACATTTAGATATTTGTGCTCATCATAGTAGCAGTTTCTCCTTTCAACACATTACAAATGCTTTTGGACATGCATCAAGTGCTTTCATACAACTCTCTGCTGTTTTATAACATTATCATTTGCTTATGTCATGTCAGTCATAATTAACTATACTTGTGAATGCTGAATAGTCATTCCATATAAAACTAATAGTCCTCATTTCATTGCTTCAGTCATTACATACAAAAATGTTGAACTAGTTGTCAAAATCTGTCAAGCTATTTTTATACATTTTTTAAAACCTTTTTTTCTCCTGAAAATGTCTCCTAAATTGAACAGTTTCTCTCAGGTGAACCTCAGCTTTCACTGATGAAGCATTAGTGAAGCATTAGTTGCCAATTCTACTCAGAGCTGAACCCCATAAACCCTCTTTACAAGCATATATGAACCATTTCTACAACACTGTGACACAGAAATGGAAGGTCAGCCTTGTGGAAGAGGGGTGAAGGCGCAGGGAGGAAGAGCTTTACACTACAGACTGACTCATTCACCCATTCACACACACATTCATACTGGTGTTGGAGGCTACCAGGGCACCCTGGTGCCACCTGCCACCATTGGGAATTCATTCATACATTCATTCATACACTGATGAAGGCAGCGTTGGTGGGCGTTTTGGGGTTCAGTATCTTGCCCAAGGATACTTTGACATGTAGGCTGCCATGGTCTAGGTCTCTTCCAATCAGTAGGCAGCCGCTCTACCAACTGAGCCACAGCCGCCCCATCACAGCAGAGTCCTGCAGAGGGTGGATTGGTAACTCAAGCAGATAATTTCCTCGCTGCATTGCAATAGATGATATTGGCTGTGATGTAGATGAAACTATGTGTCCAGACAGAGAGGAACGTCTGGATGTGCATCAATGATTTACAGTACTATGTATGTTGTATGTTCAATTCTGTTATGTGCTGCAATATTGTTTACAGTTGTGCACAGCTCTACCCAAAGGGAGTTTATGTTTGTTGTAAATAAGGGTGTATTTTTTCTTTTGTTCACGATGATGTGAACAAATTAGAATTGCAAAGAGCTTATGCAGTAGATATATGAAACATACATATCCAGTGTCTTGTACTCAGTTACCTCACTAAATACAGTAATGTGTAACTTTACTGTAGTTTTCAAATGGCTGTGTAAATAGTATAAAGTCTGTCTTGAGCATTTTCAGGTAGCGTCACCAAGATCTGACTTGTCGGCATTGAAAACATTTCCAGAGTAAAGTGTCATAATGAAAACATGACAGAGACATTTGACTATCTTGTTCATAAACATGGTGTCAGGACTTTTCATCTTGATGACACTGACACTTTCATTGACATGAATACTGCTGTAGAGGAATGAGCTATGATCCATTTAGAACAAGTGACATGCTTCTGCAGGTTATCAACTAGGTTTTGCAGTTTGTACTAATTGTTTTGAGAAATACATTAACTGTTGTGAAAATGTAAAGAGCGATGTGAGAAATGCACCAAAGTGACTGAGAAAAACTGTAATTAAGTGGTTAATGTGTGCATTTTTCCCTGTCCTGTCCTACATGCATCTGCATTTAATTTTAATCAATATAGTCTTGACAGGCTGTGAATCAGCTCAGATTGTAACTGTCAGGACTCAGATGCAGAGCAGGTGAACTTAAAAGTTTTTTTATTCAAATAATGCAGCAGAGATAATCCTCACAGAGTGAAAGAAAAGGGCTATGAAACACCTGACCACACCGCGGTGTGACAGGAACCTCGTAACTGTGACCCAGTATCTATTTTTAGGCATCAATTGTATTTAATTCCATGTGACACAAGGAGTTACATTGGTTGAAGATTAGACTGTGTACGTTGCAAATATGTGGTACCCGAGGGCATCTGTATGTGGTTCTATAGAAGAGTGTTTCCCAACCCTTTTTGAGCCACGGAACATATTTTACGTGAGAAAGATCACATGGTGTACCACCAAACAAAAATGTCACAAAAAGTATTTATAATGAAATAAAATGAAAATCTAGTCTCAATTTACTTACTCTGTGTGAAACCTGGGCCTTTTTACTTGAACACAAAGCTGATATTCTTGCAGGATTTTAAGAAAGACAAACACGAAGATCTTCAACAGCTCTGAGTCTCTCTCTTTTCTTAGTCTTTATATTAGTCATGCTTGAAAAGCCCAGCTCGCATAGATAGGTTGTGGAGAAAGGGAGAAGAGCTGAAACTGCTTTGTTTCCCAGAATAGGGAACTCGTTGGCAGAAGTCAGCCAAAAACTGTCTAAGGTAGATCAGCAAAGCTCAGCTTTAGACCACGATTTTGTCTCAGTTCAGTTATTTCTTCTTGCTCCTGCAAAGTCATGTCCCTTCCAACTGCAGTTGAGCTATCTGGGTTCTCAACCCAGTCAGGGCAATCAGTAGAAAGTGAAGTAAAGAACATGACATCTTCTGCTCAAGACTTTGCAGATGTCTACCTATCTTAGCACTCGATATCTTGCTAACGTTAGCCGGCGATCGATAGCGTGCTAGCGTTAGCAAGACCAATACCGACTTGTTTGAGAGAGACCAACTAAAATGTGTATGATTCATTTATTTGATTTGTTTAACTGCAATGTTATTTGATACAGGCTAGTGGGCTAACTCTAGCGGGCTAGCACACTGGAATCCGGCTCTGGTCGAAAAACCCTGTTAGAGTACCAATCAGGTGAAGTTGGATAATCTTCCACGGCACACCTGATGATTTCCACGATTTTCACTTGTGTTTGGCGGAACAGTGGTTGGGAATCACTGCTATAGGACACTGTAGCTAGTGTCCATCCTGTTAATGTCATGCTCTGCTTAATACTACATATGATGTTCTGCCTACATTGTATGAGATCTGTGTGTTGCTTTGTGTGTGGTTGACAGATGTCCATAGTAATGATTGTCATGTTCCTGGTGGCCTGGTCTCCCTACTCCCTGGTGTGTCTCTGGGCTTCTTTTGGTGACCCCAAGACCATCCCTGCCTCCATGGCTATCATCGCTCCACTCTTTGCCAAGTCCTCCACCTTTTACAACCCCTGCATTTATGTTATTGCCAACAAAAAGTAAGTCTTTCTCTCCTCATTATGCTTTGATAATATGTTGTGTGTGCAGCAAGGTTATTATAGTTCACGAAAACTAACTAAATAACCAAAACTAGAATTGAAAAAACATTTTCGTTTTTTTCTCTTTCCTTCTCTTTCTTTTCCTCAATGAAATAATTTATTGAATAAGCAAACAATTAAACATGGATATTTATTTATTTATTTATTTATTCTTTTGGCACTGCCTCTTGTAAAATAAAAATGCATAAATGTGGCCGGATGAATTGAATATGTGATGAAGCTGCTAATATTTGTAATTTCATAACCTGCAATAAAGTAATTTAAAAAAAAAGAAAAAACATTTTCGTTAACTGAAATAAAAATAAAAACGAGAGTTTTTTTTTAAAAAAGATAACTAACTGAAACTGTATTGTGTTGTTACAAAACTAACTGAAACTAACTAAAATTATAGTGAAAATGTCTTTAGTTGTCGTCTTTGTCAACTTTTTTCATCCGTAAACCTTTTTAGTTGATATGAAATCTATTTCATCTCTCTGGTTTTATGACTTAATAAATTAATTGGGGCTGAGATGGATCAGACAAAGGAAATAAAGGAAACATTTATTGTGACCTTATTGAATCTGGCACCCAACATATACCCCATTACAAAAAAACTAAAACTAACACTAAAACTAATAAAAACTAAACTAAAACTAAGCATTTTCCAAAAAATAAAAACTAATTAAAACTAGCAAACTCACTATAAAAACTAATGAAAACTAACTGAATTTGAAAACAAAAAATCACAACAAAATTAAAATAAAACTAATGAAAAATCCCAAACTATTATAACCTTGTTGTGAGTTATTTTAATGTTTTAATGCTCTACTGTATTTGACTGTGATACATTTTCCTGCAGGTTCAGAAGAGCCATCATAGGGATGATCCGATGTCAGACCAGGCAACGAATCACCATCAGTACCCAGGTTCCCATGACAACATCCCAACAAGCCCTGACCCAGTGAGATGAAGTTACGTCAGTGTAACATTGGATTAAACTAATCTGGCATTAAACCCACATATAGAAGATTGCTATGATGAAATATCATGAATCATTGTCAGTGTTTTTATTTCTATTCCAACTGTTTTTCTGTTGAATAATCTAATGCACTGTGGTGTTTACTGTATACATTCTGCTTGGCATTGTAGGGATGGTTTGTGTTCTCATTACTTCATTAACAAACTGTCATTGAAAATCATTATGCAGTATGGTCTGCATATCCTGTGTTTGCAAAAGCCAGAATAGGAGGAGGCTTTACTCTTTGTTTTTACCACAGACAGAGGCTGTATCCCAATCATAGACTGTATATAAATATTGGACGTAGTCACCGTGACGTCACCCATTGGTTTGTGGCCCGTAAGAAGCATCGAGTTCAGCGTTATACTCGTCGCCATCTTGTTTCTGATACGGGGAGCAGACCATATCTGGACTGTGGAGGAGGAGAGGGATCTGATCACTGACTACAGCCTCTCTACACCTCAACCTGACTGAGAGAAGCTTCTGCTAATTCATGTTAGCATTAACTGGAGCATTAACTGGGATGTTCGTTTTGGCTAGCAAAAAACAAAAACAAAATGTTTGTTACTGACCTCAGAAAACTGAGCAGCGACTCCTTGGAGTGTCTGTTAGTCCAACCAAACACTGAACAAGACATTTTTACTGAACAAAACGTTCAAATAAACTGTCATTAAGTGAAAATACAGTGAAAGGGTCAAAGTTATGAGAGCAAATCGGTAAACGTCCTCTTTTCTATCTATATAACATTATATATAACTTTATTGACACGTTGCCGTGGATACACATTGTTCTGCTTCTCTCCTGATGATGGCTCGCCTTGTCAGTGACCTGTCAATCAAAGGTAGCCCCGCCCCAAATCATACGATTCTTTATCTTCTATTTTCTTCTAAATGGGGCCATTATTAGAACTATTAACATCAAATTGTCTTGAAGATGATTTTTTACTAGCGATTGAGACCATAGTGTTGTCCTGAAAAATTTTCTGAGGTAATAAATCAAGTGAGAAGTTTTCAAATTCGGTGGACTGCAGGCTTAAGGCACTTCCTGGTTTGCCTCCATGCTCAGGCACGGAGATTGCCGCCTGATCCCAATGTCAAGGATCCTCCCTTGGTAGGATGTAGCAAGTAAAAGCCACAAATACTGAATATTTCACTGATCCTGAATTTGGCCGCTACTTAGTTTCATAAAAGCAATAGCGCATAATTCACCATGGAGATGTGTTCTGTTATTATTATTTTTATTTTATTTTACAGTACAGTACAATAACAGTTATTTATAAATAACAATAAAGTATTATAGCGGACTGTCGGTCCCTGTTAACACAATAAACAAATGTATAACTTATGACATAGCTACATATACTTTGCACATAGTACATCATCATCTGAGGCATATTAATTAATTAACAATAACTTTAGCGAATAAGACACATTAATTAACTTAACCAGCAATGTATCAAGATGATGTTTATTATCTTTTAGCTAAATATTCTGGAATTTGTTTATGTATATGTTTTTTCTTGACTTTGAACACAAGTATTTCTACGCTCGCCATTTCTAAATCTCCCGGTAGACCGGTGTGCGCAAGGCATTATGGGTAGTCGGGGGGCACGGAGGATACACACATGCATCCTTGTAATTTGGGCAAAAGAAGGACTCTGTCCTCTGGAGGATCCTGGACATTGGGACAGTCCTTCAGTGGATGTTGATGACGTAGAATCCTTCAAATTCAGCCGTTTGAGGATCCTTCCTTGACTTTGGGATACAGCTTTAGTCTGTGACATCACCCATCGGTTTCTGAAGAGCCAAAATAGACTTATTCCTGGTTCATCCAAAAAAGGGACAGAGGGGGGGAGGGGGTGAGCTGAGGCTGGCTGACTGTAGCAGCAAGTGACCGGAGAGATTTTCACGTTTAATGTTGGCACAGACGTGCAAGCTGTTTCATCAGATACCACAGGATTACATGAAGTGACACTGACATGGCTTGCATTAAGTTTTTTGGACAGGTGAAACATGATTCTGATCTGTGTCACTTCTGTTAACACAGAAGTTCCACCTTCACCTTCTGCTTCTTGTAGTTTGTATTATTGTAAAAGAAAAGAAAAACTCTAAAGCTTCACTTTTATTTTGGTGATAAATGCAGATTTATCTCCTGTTAGAACCTTATAATGTGTTCATATTATCATTAATTAGCAAAATAATGAAGCTCTTTCACTGTACTGTAGATGGAAATGATACAAATACATGATCACCCATAAAGTTTAAAAAAAAAATCATTTTGTTATCAGACACAATCCTCTCTTAATTGTGTTTCATTTTCATTGTGATATGTTTGGAAGAGATTGATTAATAATGTTTTGAGAAGATATACTTTATACTTTATCTGTCAAGAATAAATCACATAGTCACAATCATTTCATGGAAAGAGGTAAAAAATATTTTATTCCAACTTTATGGGTGACATAAAGTCTCTTGTTTGTTTACATCAAACATACAAGAGACTCTGGAAGCAGAAATGCTTTGAACTGTTCACTTGTGGCTTCACATTTGTGACTTGTTGCACCAAAAGCCTTTAATTTTGCACACACTAATGCTTTCCTCACTGCATCTACAGTATGGACATAAATATGCATACATAAATTTCCCCAGATAACATTATGCTATATGCTATATGGATATGTAGATAGACAGACATACATATAGATGTTTTACTAAATATACTAAGGTACTTCACTGCCCTACAAAGTCTAACTGCAGTAACTACATTTTTGGTCAAAATTGAGTTATAACTAAAAATGAACTCCTTGATGTCTGTTTTATCTTGTGACAAAGTTTTAATTTCAATTTTGCTTTATTTCAGAGAAATAATTATATAAAAAACACAAAATCCAACTCAAAACCAAGCAGTAATTGCACTTACCACAGTCTGCTTTGGATATATATACTAATCTAAACATAAAAATAATAGAAATTATATGTTTATTTCAAAGGGAAATTATTATCTAGATAGTGATGAAGTAAAAAAAGTGAGATAAAATGATACTAAGTCTAAAATACACAGATCTTTGAATAGTTGTCAAACACTTTTAAATACACTGATAACAAAATCAATTTGAAAATGTTTATTCACTGAAAACAAAATATAAAAGCTGAAAGAAGACAACAACATTATAGTTACTGCACTCTGTTTATCATTACTATTAGAACCTTTTACAGCAAAACTAGAGTGCAGTAACTTAATTTTTTGGGGTCAAAGGTCAAATAAATCATCATGATTTTTGAGCATAAAAATGACATCATCAATACATGTAGAAATAAGTGTCATATCACGTATCTACATATAACCAATTTGGCTGGCCAGTTAAAAAACGTTTTTACCTTTTATGTAGTTACTGCAGTTAGACTTTGTAGGGCAGAATACATTAAAAATTAGACACACATGATACCTTCTGTCAGTATTTAAATATTAGGCCTATGTTATATTTATAATCAATGCATTAACATGTAAGTAGCATTTTAATGTTGTACATGAGTGAGGTGGAGTTTCAGTACTGTTGTGTAGTTTAATATACTACAGTCCTTTCCTATGAATGAAACACATGAAATAAAGGTAATAGTTAGTAAATATTAATAATTAAACATCTTTTCCCCAACAACTAAATACTCCTCGATTTCTGTCATTACTCACAAATGCAAATGAGCGAACACTCACAGAGAGGTGTGTATTTATTGTTTCTGGATTAGGCAGAATGCATCATCCTGTTATATATGACAATCATGAGTGCTGCCACAAAAAAAACTCACACAAGTTAAAAATTTACAAAAAATATATTGGAGAATTTGTAATAAAAAATATTTGCAGTACAGCGAGGAGAAGGGGCTGTAGAGATACAAGTTCATGATGAGCACAAGATTAAAAATTTAGCGAAAATGATTGACGGTAGAACTAGGGAGTGAAAGAAAAATGGGCATCTGATGCTTCCTTCAGCACAGGATGAGTATCAATAATGATCAGGATCAGTTCATATTAGGAGGACAATGACCGGACAGGTGACAGCAGTGGAGTGAATGTTCTGGATGCTTAAGAAAAGCCCCCCAAACACACACTGCTTAATAAACTGAAATTGGAATGTAGACACTTAAGAATGTCATTCTTAATTTTGATTTTTGATTTTCCGATGTTGATTCAGATAATCAGCCTCCTGTACAGGTCCAGCATGCCTGTAGTGTTTCACAGTGGTTCAACGTTGTTCTCCAGCCAGTCCCTGATCTCCTTCTCATTACTCCTGATCCACTCGATGTTGTTCCTGGCTGTCTCCAGCGCCTGCTTCCTGGCCATCTCCCCAGCACCTGCGTCTGGTGTTAAACTGAAGAAATGCTCCATCTACAACACCAACACAGACAATTGTATTTTAAGAAGCCTGCAAAAAATGTCATCCTATACACCAGTGGTTCTTAACCTTTTTGAGTCACGACCCCCAATTTAACATGCATGTTGTCCGCGACCCCCGCTCACTGAACACAATCTCACGCACACAGTTCAGATCATACAAACTCAGTTGATATGACAAATTTTGGACAAGTAATGAAGGAGAGAACAACTAAAACATCTCTCTGTCTGTGCTACTTTGGGATTTGTCAGAATAGACACAAAATGACCAAAAAAATACATAAAATTATGCAAAAAAGGACTCAAATTGACCACAAAATGACAAAAAATGACCACAAAAAGACACAAAATGGCCCAAAAAAGAAACAAAATAACCAAAAAAAGACACAAAATGACAAAAAAAAAAGACACAAATTGACCAAAAAAGACACAAAATGACAAAAAAAAAGACGAAAACACATGAACACTTTAACACAGTGGAGACAGAGCTGACTTCCAAAATGATTTGGCAACCCCCAGAAATCATCTCGCGACCCCAAATGGGGTCGGGACCTCAAGGTTAAGAATAGCTGGTCTACACCGAAAAAAGTGTAACATGCAGTCGTTCATTCAAACTACCGGTAATAATTGCCATTTAAAAGAGGATAAAATTATTGATTTGATTGTAAAACTTGTGTATGTAATATGTTGCATATAGTTCATATGTTAAAGATTAATAAATACATTTAATGCAATCTGTTGGCCAAGTCTTTTTTTGTAGAGTTTATAAGGTGAGAAACAAAAATTAGTTAAGTCAAATAAAATGTGAAAAATGTACTTTGGGTATATGTAAATAAATTAACTGGTGTCAATGCAAACATTAATTCAGTTAAAAGTGAATATATTAGGTTGGTTCAATTTAAATGTATTAGTTTGGTTCAATAACTAAACTGTTAAGAAAATAATTTTAATCAAGGCAAAGAATTAAGGATGAGTCAAGTGCAGCATTATTGTTTACATCAACATAAAATAATCAGGTCATAAGAAGTTACTCAATCTAGATTCTATGAAGTCAAATATTTTAGATGTGATATCTGGACATCATTTTTTTTTTGTTTGAGCAAGGTTATACTTTTTTCAGTGTACTTGCTGCCACTCACATAATGTCACAAGACTCCTTTAGAGCCAATAATATGTGATACTTAATCCAAAACCTTATGAGACCCTAATTCATGACTATAATGGTAACAACTTTTCACAATGCGAAAATTAAAATACCCATATGTCACAATCAGTGTCAATCTGGATAGCAAGAAGTAGGTTTGTGCCCATGAGGGATGTGGTCCTTATAGATCTATAGCCATGTTTCCACTAGGGGGAAAGTCTCAGGCCACACCCTCTCAAAAATCCTCTCACTCTGCGTGTCTCCACTACCAGTTAGCCCCCAGAGGGATTTAGAGACTCTGGAGGTGACGTATGGTTTTCACCGTCGCTAACTGTGCACAACGTCAGCAGATGAAAGCAGCATGGCTAATTATGCACAGTCTCCTCTGATCATAAACATAGTGATTGTGAATTAACGGCATCGCTAACTGTGCACAGAGTGTCTGGTGCTTGTTGTAAACAAACAGAGATCGCTAAGTGAACACCTCCTGTAGCAGCAGCACATACACACTATACTGCTACAGAGCTAACTGTAGCTAACTGCGCTAAAGGCGCTCGTTAAGAAGAGTAAGAAGGAGTCGCTGGATTTGTCTCCAGTCGCTTTCTTGAAAAATAGTCCTTAAGGGGGTCTGAAAAGTTGCTGAATTTCTCAACAAAGTTGCTAAGTTGGGAACACTGCTTTGCTGGCTTTTACAAATGGCGTGTGTTGTTGTCGTGTAGACTACGTCACATCCTGCTTAGTGATCTATCCAATCAGTAACCAGGCTGTTTTCAGGGGAGAAAAAAGACCCTGCTCTTCTACAGGGACAGAAAAAGTCCTGACAAAAGCCGGCTCCGGACTGCTCGTATTCAAATTAGGGGCGTTTCGGCGAGTGAGACCCGCCTCAGTTCGGGAATTGCCCGGTAGTGGAAACAGCCCTTCTGATTCATTTTTCCTGCAGTGAATACTTGTGAACAACTAAAATTCTAATCCACTATGGGATTTTTGTGGAGTATTTCTTTATTACTGTGAAGACAAATTTACAGCTGCTAGCTGCTTTCCAGTCTGGCAAAATAAATAGGGCAAAACTGCCTGAAACCAACTGTGCTCTAATCAATAAGCTAGAAACACACCAGTATTTTTGAATAACAATAACTAAAGTAGAAGAAAGTTGCACAACCTTCCACAGCTGCAGCTCTGTGTTGTAGGTTGTGCTGATTCGAGTCAGTAGGCGACCAAGGTTCCTGTCATTGATGGTGTACCTGTTAAGAGAGAAAATTAATTAGCATCCATCCATTTTCTTATCTGGGGTCGGGCCGTGGGGGCAGCAGTCTAAGCAAGGTAAGTCATCTAAGGGGAGGTGTTGCAGAGGCATCTTACAACACTGTTTTATCTTGTGACAAAGTTTGAGATTTCAATTTTGCTTTATTTCAGAGAAATAAGCATATAAAAATTGCAGTAACTACAAAATCCTACTCAAAACCAAAGCAGACTGCATAAGTTCACTTACCACGGTCTGATATAAATAAAATACAAAATACAAATTTAAACATAAAACCAAAGCAGACTGCAATAACTTCACTTTGACTGAGACACAGTGTAGCCTTGTATTTCTTCATTGTGTTGAATAGTGAAGACAAGAATAATAGAAATTATGAGGTAATTTAATAGGGAAATTATTATCTAGATAGTGATGAAGTAAAAAAAAGTGAGATACAATGATTATTAAGACTAAAATATGTTATATTTTAGTCTTAATAATCATTGTATCTCATTGTATCTTGTATCTCATTGTATCTCTACTTAATAATAATATTAAGTCTAAAATACACAAAACTTTGAATAGAGTTGTTAAACAATTTTAAAATTCATTTATAACAACAATCAGTTTGAAAATGTTTATTCACTGAAAACAAAATATAAAAGCTGAAAGAAGACAACAACATTACTATTAGAACCTTTTACAGCGAAGCAAAACCAGAGTGCAGTAACTACATTTTTAGGGTCAAAGGTCAAATAGATAGTCATGATTTTTGAGCCTAAAAATTATATCATCAATACATGTAGAAATAAGTTTCATATCACTTACCTACCTGTAACACATTTGGCTGGCCAGTTAAAAAACTTTAAAGCAGTTTTTCTCAGTTTTAACCTTTGTGTCTTTACTGCAGTTAGACTTTGTAGGGCAGTACTGCAACCCTCCATAATCACATGTTGTAGCCCAATGATATGACTCCATTTTACCTGGTGACCTCTCCTCTTTTTACCCTTCCTACTTCTCTGTGCTGCCTGGCCTTCTCCACCCCTCATCTGCATCTCTTCCATCAGCTGCACTGCAAAAAAGCCAACTTGTATTTTTTGGCCTAAAACAGTGATTTAAGTTGGTAAAACTTGGAAATATAAATTATTGACATTTAGGGCAATAATGTAAGTTAGCACAACAAAGGAAGCCAGTTGTCTGCTCAAAAACAAGTTGGTGAGTTGTTGTTACTTATATCTTTGAGTTGGGGTTCAAAACAATGGACAATAGTTCTGCTAACTCTTATTTCTTTGTTGTGAAATTCGGTCATTAGCGAAAGCTAGCGGCTAACTGACGCTAGCGGCTAACTGATGCTAGCAGCGCTGCTTGTTACAGCTACAAGAGTAGCCATTAGCGTATCAATGCTAACTCAATATTGTGGTCACAACATTAGCTGACATTCATAGCGGCTTTACAACCGTGCCAGAGAAATTCAGAGTTGAGCAAACTCAAAAACAAAACTTAAAATATTTAGTTTAATTGTCCAACTTAAAATTGTATCGAAGTTCTTCATACTTGGCCCTAATTAGCAACATTTAGAGGATTAGAGGATGACCACAGAATTATACAAAATAATAAGGTTTTTTTTTTACATTTTAATTTTAATTTATCATTGATGTATGCCCAAATCAATTTGTATTCTTCAATTGTAAAAATGTGGTTTATAAACAGCAGTAAAACATTTTTTAAACATTTAAGCCAACTTAAATGTGCATCATAGCTTTAGAAAGTCTGCGACCTGACGCCTTAACCTTTTAATTTAGACAATTTCAAGTCTAGTTTTGAGTTTCCCTCACCAGCCTAGCTTTCCTGAGATATTTAATTTATACTCAGGAGTCTAGCCTCTTATTTTCACTTGGGTCCTCACTCGATCTGACAAAACCATCTTAAAAACTGCTCATTGTGACCTATTAGTAATGTTGGTAGGTTAATTCGGCTTCAATTAAGGCTGTTTTATATTCGTGTAAGGCAAAAAAAAAAAAATGTGGCTCCATTCTGAGATTTTTTCTCTTTTTCTGGCCAAAAATGGCCCTATTGTTGGTAAAGGTTGCCGACCCCTGGCCTAGGAACTTGGGACAGCATGTGGCCAACCTCTGTTTGCCAAGTCATGGACTTGTTGCACTGACCTGTTGACCAGGTAGTCCCAGTTGAGGGTGGTCCAGTCCCAGGCCATGTCCTGCCCCAGAGGGTTCAAGGACACGTATCGCACCACAGTGAACAGGTCCTGACTCCTCACCACACTCTCATCTTTAGTAGCTTCCAGGAGCCTGTTTGAAAAAAAAAAACAAAGGTTATTCTCTCCACAGATTTAACATATTTACATATAATGTGAGATATTTTATGTAAAATCCAGTCATAATATCAGACTAAAACTAAGAGTGGGGCTCTAACACCCAGCTGATCAAATCCTTGTTTTATGTTTGTGACAATTAAAGTGATAAATACAAATTCCTGATATGGTTGTTCTCATTTAACCCTTTTCTGTTTCTGATATGGTATAACTGAATGAGTATGAAATAGTGATTTAATTGTGTTTCATAAATTCTACCTGTTAAGCAACAGTCATTTCTAAGCTGTTGCACAGGTGTTAACCCTCTGAAATCTTCGGCTATTATGTCCGTTAAAAAATCTTTTTCCATGCCATGTTGGTATCAGTTTTTTCAGCCCAACCTCACCTATATGTCCTGATAATTAATTTTTAACTTTGGCTTACTTGATCAAAATTTTGAACCCAAAAGAAACAAAAGAAAACATAAAATCTGATCTTGAAAATTATATGTTTCACACACAGAAAATTACATGTTGCAAATATGAACACAGGTTGCAAATATAACATATAACAGGTCAAATTAGGATAGTTTCTAGTTCTATATGTTATACTGAATATATTTGACATTATCTCCAGTTTTACTTAGCTGAATATCATCCAAAAAAATATGGTATGGAGTTTACAGCCAGAACTTTAGAGGGAAGCTGATGGCAAGGCTCAATGTTGCTTCATTTTTATGTCTTCATGTCATGAAGAAGTCATGTACGGGTGATTTCATGGACTCCAGAGGGTTATTAAAGTCAAAACAAATCCAGGTTGATGACAACAGTTCTGCAAAGTATTTGGCTGACATTTAGGATAAGATGATCACAAATTCAGTTCTAGGCGAAAGACTGCTCTTCTTAACTTCACAAGTGTCTGTCTACTGTTCTGGTACCAGATAACCTCCAGTAAGACAAAGTCATCACAATACATTCAATGCAGCCAATGGCAGGTTAGAAATGTCCCAGCCAGGAGATGGCAGGCTTCACACACATTGATGTGTAGTTACCTGCCTGAACCAAAAATCCATTCATAGACTCCAGATTGTCCAGAATTCAGCTGCCAGACTTTCAACCAGAACCAAGAAACATGATGACATCACTCCTGTTTTAACGTCCTAACACTGGCTCCCAGTATGCTTTAGAATTGGTTTTAAGATTTTACTGATTACTTTTCAGGCCCATCATGGCTTCACCCCCTGCTACATCTCTGACCTCTTAACTCTATGGAGTCTTACTGGGCTATTTTGTCCATCTTTGAATCCTTTTCATGTCTTTTTGTGTCTTTTGTTGTGTCTTTTTTAGTTCTTTTGTGTCTTTTTTGGTCACTTTGTGTCTGTTGTTGTGTCTTTTTCAGTTATTTTGTGTCTTTTTTTGTCATTTTCAGGTCTTCTGTGGGTTTTTGTTGGTCTGCTTTGTTTTTACGTCTGGATGTGATGAAGAAGCCATGCTTTGGCGCTTTTGGAGACTCCAGAGGGTTAACACCCTACACACCAGTCCATACTATGAGATCCTCAGGCAGAGGTCTCCTGACTGTTCCAGAGGTTGAAGACTAAGGGGGACAGAGCGTTGGCAGTCAGGACCCCGAGGCTCTGGAACAACCTGCCCGAGGAAATCAGGTCGGCTGAGTCAGTGATCTCTTTTAAATCTCTTCTTAAAACATACTTTTATTGGAGCGCCTTTTCTGATTTTACCTGAACTTTACCTTCCCTTGATCTGTCTTTTATTGCACAGAACTATGTCATTCTCTAACATTATTTTTATCTGTTGTTTCATGTCTGTTTTTAACTTGTGTAGAACCTGTAGAACCTGCTTGTAGAACCCTGTAATAAAAATCTGCACTTGAGTCCATTGAAAATGTAATAAAACCTGATAATGTAATAACTTCCTGATAATGTAATAAAGTGCATTTCCCAATAATGTAATACACTTTTTACCAATAATGTAATAGAGTATAACACCAAGCACCTTTAGATTTCAAGAAGCTGTTGAATCATTCGTGTGTCATGGATACCTCGTTGGTGAAAAACGGATGAACGGGTCAAAAGTGAATAAACATTCAACTTTGACCTGTTGGTGGCGCTAGAGCTCTTGAGCTAGAGTTGCCTACACAGTATCACCACTTGAACCCAAGTAATGGGTGGTCTGCTGTTAAATTATTACAATATTGGGGAATTATTACATTATCAGGACTTGTGAAATAAAGGCTAACCTGATAATGTAATAACCTCCCATTAATGTTATACTTAATTACATTATTGGTTAAAAAACAGTGTATTACATTATTGGGAAATGCACTGTAATACATTATCTGGAAGTTATTACATTATCAGGTTTTATTACATTTTCAATGGACTCAAGTGCAGAATTTTATTACATTATCGGGGTTATTACGTTATCGGGAATTTATTACATTATCAGGTTCTACAACTTGTCTTTGTAAAGCACTTTGTAACATGTGTTTTGAAAAGTGCTCTATAAATAAAATTATTATTACTATATCATTATTACAGGAGAAAAACACCACCATGGCTCTCGAACCCAGGTGCATGCCTTACCAAATATGGGCTCTCCTCACAGCCAAAGTGAACTTATAAAAGTTTTCTTCAGTTATCATGTCAACCATACTGTTTGAATTACTTGTAGAGGAGTTTCACGTTGTCCACAGAGGCCAGTCCGTAGAGCAGCTTGTCCTTCTCCTGAGCCAGTGAAGTATCTTTGTATCTCTGGAACATTGTGTTCCACTTTTCCTCGGTGCCTGAGTTCTTCATGCCATATCGATACACCAGCAGTCTCAGGTTCACTGCCACACTGCTGCAGGTCAGAAGTTCAAGAAACTTTAATGTCAGCTTACAAGAGTTGAACAATTTACCAGAATGATACTGCCCTACAAAGTCTAACTGCAGTAACTACTTTTTGGTCGAAATTGGGTTATGACTAAAAATTAACTCCTTGATGTCTGTTTTATCTTGTGACAAAGTTTTAAATTTCAATTTTGCTTTATTAGATAGAGAAATTGTTGTGTAAAGATTGCAGTAACTACAAAATCCAACTCAAAACCAAAGCAGACCGCAGTAATTGTACTTATCACCTTCTGCTTTGGATATACTTATTTAAACATAAAAACAAAGCAGACCGCAGTAAGTTCACTTATCCTGTTTAAGTTTATTTGATAGGAATATTATTATATAGTAAAAAAGTGAGATAAAATTGTATTAAGACAAAAAATGTAACATTACTTTATATGTCTAAAATACACAAATCTTTGAATAGAGTTGTTAAACACTTTTAAATATACTTCACTACATACACTACACAACAAAATCAATTTGAAAATGTTTATTCACTGAAAACAAGACGAACACTGAAAGAAGACGACAACATTGTAGTTACTGCTCTCTCTTTATCATTACTATTAGAACCTTTTAGTGCAAAACCAGAGTGCAGTAACTACATTTTGGGGGTCAAAGGTCAAATAATTCATCATGAGTTTTGAGCATAAAAATGTACATCATCACTACATGTAGAAATAAATGACCTACCTATAACCCATTTGGCTGGTCAGTTAAAAAACGTTAAAAAACTTTAAAGCAGTTTTTCTCAGTTTTACTCTTTGCGTAGTTACTGCAGTTAGACTTTGTAGAGCAGTATAGCTGCATTATGAATATGTTGTTTGTGGTGTTACTTTTCTTTTCTCATAGTAACTTTTTCAATGTTTACAGGGTGACACTGTGTCATCATATTGCAGGTTTGGGTGTCAGAATCAAAGAACAAAGCTTTCTAACTATCTAACTATCTATATCTTAATGTTGCACAGTCTTGATGTTCATTCTGCTGGTCATGCACATGATTGAAAAGATACAGTATATAAAGGACGTAGGCCTGTCCCTTTAGAATACTTTATTATCAGTCTGTGAGGATGTCTGACCACAAATCAGCCACAGACATGTAAAGCTTGAAAAGAGAGCGGATACCTGAGACTTCCATCAATCCACTGGTCAAAAATGCGCGAAGCTTCATCCAGAGCCCCCTTATCTTCCATCTGACAAGCGATGCTGAGCACAGTCTCCCTCAGTAACCTGCCAATCACACCAACAGTCACATGACACCATCAGTGTTAACAGCCCCCCCCTCATGCCTCCATGGTTGAAAAAAGAGTGCGAAAGTGCCCTCTAGAGTGGTGAAAACGAGAGGAAGTGCCTCATTGGCTGCCCTTTACACATGAAAAAACTTATTGATTGCCCTCTAAGGTTCCCCTTCATACAATAAATTATGATGATGTGCCCTCTAGAGATTCAATACGGTATCACCCAACTGTGAATAATGTTATGTGAGATGTTTGCTCTCATTTAGCTCTCAAAGTGCACAAAATAGATGCATTTTACTTTTCTCCCTACCCTTCTAACAGTCTGAGTTCACTGGTTCCTACTGTACCTCTCTGTCTGTGTTCCAATATCATTCCATCCAAGTTGTGCTGTGATTGCTTTAACATGGCCACCAAACAGTTTCTAGTGAAAACGAACAAAAACATAGTTCTTCATTAACACAAAGATGCTTTACAGTCAGTTTTCTACTACACCATTACGCAACAATACACAGAGGCCCTCATTTATCAAACGAGCGTACAACAGAAATGTTTTATAGAATGTTCTACCTTATTATTTGAATGTTTTCTCCTTCTCTATCCTAAATCAATACATCTTGTGGTAACACTTTACAATAATTTATCATTTATAAATAGTAAACAGATAATTAACACCATATTAAGTATATTAATGCTTATAAAATGATTCAAATACCTTTAAGAAATTGGTTGAAACCATCTATAAACATCACTTAGATGGTGTTACCCATCTTGTAATTCACTGAGGCTGTTGAACAACTCAATCATTACATCATTGACTTGATTTATGTTTTAAGTAGGGCCGGGACCTTAACGCGTTAATTAAGATTAATTAATTACACAAAAATGAACGCGTTAAAAAAATTGACGCATTTTAATCTCACTTATTTTTGCACAGCGGAACGTTTCTCACTGGATGAGTTTCAGGCGGACCGATTATACTGGAGCACCAACTAGCGTTGATGAGTTGAGACAACAACAAACCACAGTGAACATGAAGGAAGAAGCTGATGAGACGCTTTGGTTGGCCCCGTGGATGATGGGACATTTAGTTACTAAAAACCAACGGATGGAAGCGTCCATAAGAGCATGGTTGTGTTGCTATGCAACAAGGAATTCACATATCACCGCAGCACATCCAGCCTCAAGTATCACCTCAATGCTAAACATATAGCAGCTAGCGGCTAGTGTGCTAGCTAGCGTGGAATGTGTTTTACTTCAATAACCAAAGTATTCTAGTTTACAGAAGGTCTACCTACCTATAGGCTACCTGGATTTATGAAATGTACTATATTTCTAAATATGCTATTGCTACACTTAATGGCAAAAATTGCACTGGTCTGCTGGACTTGAACAAAAATAAACAATATTTTTGTTGCTTAAGCTTATGTATTAAAATGTGATTAATTTCGATTAATTAATTATAAAGCCTCTAATTAAATAGATTAATTTTTTTAATCGAGTCACGACATCGGCCCTAGTTTTAAGTAAAACGGAAAAAGAGTTTGTTGAAATTCCAGATCATGGATAGAGTTTTTAGGTTGGAAAGACTCGTGAACACTGGAAGGATAAGCAGCTCCCTTACCTGAAACCTCGGGTAGACATCGCTGCCTGCCAGCATGTCCCGAACATAGGCGATAGAGGAGGCCACTCGGTTCCACACTATGTAGTCCGTCTCATTGGTCAGGTACTTGGTAAGATTGAAGGCATTACCATAATCTATAATATCTGCCCTGAACAGTGAAATCAAAGAGTTGCAGTCTCTGCATATGATGCTGTAAATGTTTGTACAGTAGCCTACCTCTAAAGGTGAAATCTTACCTTGCAAAAGCAAAAACATCATCAATGTAGCTTGTGCGGTCAGCTGCATCAAACTCCTGTTGAAGAAAGAAAACACAGTCAAATACTGTACAAGTTTTACATTACAGTCAGAGTGAGTTGTTTGGTAATTGTAGCATTTATGTATCATAAAGTGTCATTTTATGCTCTGGTTCTCCATGTTCTCACTCTTCTGCATCAAGCCTAAAACTTACAAAAATAAAATCTTAATTTTATAAGTCTTTAGAAAAATGTCATAATATTCGGGAGGGGTTTGGCTGCAGACCTGCACTGTGAGGTCCGGGAGGTGATTTGAAGCCTTTCAAAATAAAAGCGAGTCTACCGGAAGCACGTATTTTTCGTTCCCCGTGTGAAGTGTAGAGACCACCAAGAGATGTAAAGGCAAGTGACAACAGCTTTTTTTCATACGAAGAAACAGAAACAGTCTTAATCACTAGAACGTTACGTTGCTCACTATATTGCCCTGTAAAGTTATATTAATTTGAAAGAATCAGGTTTTGGACTTTTTTTTAATTACACATAAACATATTTACACATAAAATGTATACCCAAGACCCAAGAAACAAACACGGGCAATGAAAAATATGTGCTTCGGGTAGACTTGCTTTTAATTTTGAAATGTTTCAAATCAACTTCCGGACCTCACAGTACAAGTAGCTTGATATTTTCTTGTGTTTTTTCACCTTATCCAATTGAACTGGAAATATTATATTATTATTATATTTTTTTATCTTTTTAAGTCTGCAGCCAGACTCTCTTGTGTAATATTCTGAGAAAAAGACGTTACACCATTGTTTTGTGAACAAGGTAAATGGTATGTTACAATTACTTTGGGTGACTGAGATTACATGTGTATGTTTTTCCCTCAAAAATGTTAAATAAAAGAATTTCAATCAAAGATTTTCCCTGTCACACTGGCCCTCTACCCCATCCTTGTGAAAGTAAATTAGCATCAAACAAAAGAAGTTATACTTTTATTTTTTTAACTATGTGAGTCATGTCTTTCATATATGGGAATATGGTAGATTCTAGGAGATTTAAAGTGTTTGTTACAAGGGTGTCACTATGGGTTCTTATGGATTAAAAGTGTTTAACAGCTCTATTCAAAGATTTGTTGTTTAAGATGTTGTATTTTAGTCTAAATATAATTTTATCTCACTTTTTTTACTTAATCACTATCTAGATAATAATTTCCTTTTCTCAATTTTGACCAAAAATGTAGTTACTGCAGTTAGACTTTGTAGACCTCTGAGGACAGTCTTACCAAGTGCTTGTCTTGAAGCTGTTGACTGATAGCGTCCCACATGAGGTCATCATGGTTGACTCTGTAAAAGCCAATGTGATCGTTGTTAACCTTCAGCAGCCCGTCCACTGAGGGTGTATAGTCCGCGATGAAATGATCTGGGTTTAATCAGGAGGAAAAATAGACCTTATTTATTTTTTATACATCATAGTGAGAAAATAGACTAACTCTGATGGCTCTCTCTGGATTAAAGACAGAGTTCTGATTATACAGTATTTATTTGATCATATTGAATGTTTTAAAGATAATAACACTAAGCTACAGCAGAGCATATTACCTTTAATGTTCTTGTCAAATATAAACGAAATATTTTTGTCACTGTTCACAGAGTGCCATTTGACTGGAATTGTCCACTTGTACCTGTATCAAAAACAAATTATTAGTGTGCTGGCAACCAATTATATTATAAAATACATTTACATTTGATCCTTTAAAGCTGCACATTTATCTCTAAATGTTAAGCCTGTTATCCTGAACAAACAAAATACGTTTAAAAAAAAGTTTTACATAACAGTCAGAGTGAGTTGTTTGAGAATTGTAGCATTTATGTATCATAAAAGGTCATTTTTTGCTCTGGTTCTCCATTTTCTCACATCATGCCAAGAAGTTGGCGTCAGAGGTGAAAAGCATGATATCAAAAATATGGCTCTAAAATGAATTTAGGAATGACGTTGGAATATCTTGAGGAAAAAAACATCATCATTTTAAAAGCCTAAAACTTACAAAAATAAAATCTTAATTTTATAAGTAAAAAAAAATGTCATGAGAATAAGTCATAATATTCTGAGAAAAAGACGTTATACCATTGTTTTGAGAACAAGGTAAATGGTATGTTACAATTACTTTGGGTGACTGAGATTACATGTGTATATTTTTCCCTCAAAAATGTTAAATAAAAAGAATTTCAATCACAGATTCTCCCTGTCACACTGGCCCTCTACCCCATCCTTGTAAAAGTGAATTAACATCAAACATAAGCAGTTATAATTTTATTTTTTTTAACTATGTGAGTCATGTCTTTCATCCGTTTACTAAAAGACAGAAAGAGAGCTGGAAACCTGCATTCATCCAAGGTTATAATAGTTTTGTTTTTTCATCAGTTTATCAGGTAACAAACAATTCAATTCTTACACTACAAAAAAATATGAAATGAGACTTATATGTCATAATAACTCCACAGACTTCATTCAGTTTTTCATGGTCCATTCAAGTGGCTGAAAGCCAACCGAGCAAAAATCCAAAAGCAAGTGGGCCCTATCCTGATATGACCCTTCTGTCTTATGTCCTGGGCTTTGAGCTTTAGTTTCCACCTCAGTGTATCACCGTCACCTCCTCTATGGGCTGAACCCTCTCATCTCTGTCACAGGAGCTGCAATCTCACATCCTGCCTGCTTCGCCTCACTGCCTCAGCCTTTCTCCTCCTGGATTCCCCTTCAGTCCCCAGCTGCAAGTTATCCATAAACTGTTGAAATCTCTCCCTGTACTTCCTGTGTCTGTATCCTGTACCCTCTTTGGTCCCTCTTGAAACATAATATTTCTGATCATCAGCACTAGATATCAGCTGGTAAGTTCTTAATTGGAAATAAGTATCTGTATAAGTAGTATGGCGTCATACTGAGTCATCACACATCTTTCGTGTCACGCGCGCAGATTTCAACTACTGCGCGCACATATTCAGCAACTGAGTGAAGCAGAGGCAGGCGCGAGCGAGTAAAAAACAACAGCAACACGCACAACAACACTGTGCAGCTAATTTGCGCGCGCTGGCTCACTCCAGCTCTCGCTCTCTCTCTCCCCCATGCTCGCTCGCGGTGGAGTTCTGCTCGCTCGAAGCGAGGACTTTTGACACATTGGGGGCGGAGACCAAGGCTGACCCCGGCTCTCTTATGATTGGTCACTTTCCAGCCCTTCATGTGGGCGCCTTTTCAACAACGGTTGTTTCATGGCGTTCACGACCACAACTCTCCGCTTCATCACTGGTAATAAAAAGGTTAAAAAGTGCTGTTTCTTGTTTCTATTGGTGTAAATTGTCGTATATTTTATATGTATAAAAAAGACAGAAGTTCATATCAGACAACACATGCCGTGTAAACACACATATGTAATGGGATTACTGTATGATCATTTGTATGATGTCCATTGTAAAAGGCATATAAAACATAGGCATATAGAAACAGGAAATAGCACTTTTTAACCTTTTTATTACCAGTGATGAAGCGGAGAGTTGTGGTCGCCATGAAACAACCGTTGTTGTTGAAAAGGCACCGACGTGGAGGGCTGGAAAATGACCAATCATAAGAGGCCCGGCGTCAGCCTTGGTCTCCGCCCCCAATGTGTCAAAAGTCCTCGCTTCGAGCAAGCAGAACTCCACCGCGAGCGAGAGCTGGAGCGAGCCAGCGCGCACAAAGTAGCTGCACAGTGTTGTGCATGTTGCCGTTGTTTTTTACTCGCTCGCGCCTGCCTCTGCTTCACTCGGTTGCTGAATATTTGTGCGAAGATCAAACAAGTGCACGCTGCAGTTGAAATCTGTGCGCGTGGCGCAAAATAATTTACAACTTAAATTTCAACTGCCACGAAGATGTGTTATCGCTCGGCAACTTATGACTCAAATATGTCGACATAAAATAGTATCTATCTGGTAGCCTCTGGACTTTTTGTATTGTTTAAAGCAGTGGTTCCCAACCTTTTTCTTGAGGGACCCACATTTTTACCATTGTAAACTTTGGCGACCCCCCTCTTGGGGGCTAGCTCGCCGAGTTTTCGCCACACAGTGATGTGACACACAGTAATATGTAATAATTTTGGTTTTAAGAGGTTAAATTTACACTTATATGCTAAATTACTTACTTTTGAAAAAAGCAAGACATTCACACTTGCATGAAGCCTTGTCATGTGTTGTGAGTTTGTAGATTGGCTTTTTTCAAATTCACAGGTATAGATGTATATATTTAACACATTAGATTTATTACATCCCTTAAAATCAAGAGGGCTTCGCGACCCCCCATGGATCTTTGGCGCCCCCCTAGGGGGGTCGGGCCCCCCCGGTTGGGAATCACTGGTTTAAAGGATAATGATATCATCCTAATTTCAATTAGAAAGTTTAGTAGAGGATTTAAGGAGTGGGAGGTATTTTCTTCTTCTTCTTAGTATCACTGACCCAAAAGGTGAAGGAGGCTCGTTGGCATCAGCTTTAGGATCCAGTAGGAAGCGCTTTTGGCTCAGTGTGGCATTAGTCTCTGAGACAGATAGGTCCACCACAGGATAACCCATTTGTTTGGTCCATGTATCCATTACATCTGCAACTGGCAACCCACTAACCTGGTCACAGAGATCAGAGGTTGACTACTGCTCACAGATATTCACAGAGAAAACATAAAGCAATATTCCAGCATTTTGAGGACCATGCGTCTTTGTGAGATGTTCATATCAGTATGGATATCATGTTTCTGAGTTAATTAAGGGATTAGCCTAGTTTTGCTGGAAGAATTGGAAACAGGGGAAATCAGTTAGCCTGGCTCTGCCCAAAGTTAAAAAAATATATATATTTAACATTAACACACTTTATCTGAGTCAATTTTATTCTGTGAAAAAAAAAAATCCTGTCCTGGTTGCTAGGTTTGATAGCGTTGTGCATGTACAGAGACCTAACCTGAAGGTATGGTCATATGGCGTGCTCACTGATCATATCTACAGCTCATAACTGCTACTAAAACCACAAATGGTCTTTTTCATATCTCTGCTTGTGAAATATTCAACCAATCTGAAACATGCTAAACAGTTAGCTTGTTTTGAAGTTTGGACCAAGCCAGGCTATCCGTTGCTTTTCTTCGTGCCAAGCTAGGCTAACCACTTCCTGATCCCAGCTCTGAACATATCAAGACATGATACATACTATCTATCTTGTCATCTCACTTAAATAAAGAAAGCAACTAAGAATTTCATCTGAAAATATCAAATATTTCCTTTGATGGTTAATGATTGGTTAATGATCTGAGCTTGTACAGTAATTAAGGTTTTAAACTGATGAAGTTCAAACATACACTGGCGAGAGATGCCCAGAAGTTGGCTGTTTTGGCGTTCAGGAAGTAGTAGTCTTTCAAATATTTCTGGTGAAAATGAAAAGAAAAACAGCCATTCATCAATCAGCTATGGGATTGCTTATTAATATCTATCATGAAGCTGCAACAGTGTCTCACTTACTCGACAGCCGTCTCTGAATTTTTCTTTCCCCATCCAATCCTCCAACATCCTGAGAATGGACGCTCCCTGGATAGAGTTGGATCATTTTCTTTACAAATAAGATTTTGTTGCATTATGTATTGTGTGTATATTAGGGGTGTGACGATACTCTCAGCTCACGAGAACGAGACGAGACAAGATTTTCAGAAAACTACAATGACAAAATATGTGACTGGACCAACAGACTTTTATTTGACTTTTTATTAACCCAGTTGCACATGGAATTTGAAATGATTTATTATAACTCTTTACATGCATGATTTAAGCATGAGCTTTTAATAAACTTCTTCTACCACAAATTGAAGCTAAAACTAAAATTTCTAAAAGTTAAAATAAGATAAATAAAAAAATAAAATCCCACAGAGGGATTAATGAGACTCTGGAGGTGACGTATGGTTTTATATCGTTGCTTAATCGCTTAGCGACAGTTTCGACCGTGATCACATACACGACGGATTAAACACGGGAGACTCAACTGTGGCCGCCATCGCTAACTGCACAACATCAGCAGCTGATCAAAACATAGCAGCATGGCTAATTATCATTAACATAGTGATTGTGAATTAACAGCATCACTAACTGTGCAGTGTTAAATTCTCAGGCCACACCCTCTCTAAAGTCCTCTCATTCTGCACGTCTCCACAACAAGTTAGCCCCCAGAGGGATTTAGAGACTCTGGAGGTGACGTTTGGTTTTCACCGTCGCTAACTGTGCACAACGTCAGCAGATGAAAGCAGCATGGCTAATTATGCAAAGAGTCTCTGCTGATCATTAACATAGTGATTGTGAATTAACAGCATCACTAACTGTGCACAGAGTGTCTGGTGCTTGTTGTAAACGAACAGAGATCACTAAGTGAACACCTCCTGCAGCAGCAGCACATACACACTGTACTGCTACAGAGCTAACTGTTAGCCTATTAGCAATTTGCAGACTCCGGCTCTGCAGCTGGAGAGACTGCTGCAGGAGGACTCTGCCGCTTCGATTCGTTCTCACTCTTCTTAACAAGCCATCGGCTCCTGTGACATCATTCTGGCTGCCTGCTGCTTCCCCTCCTTCTCCTCGTCTTCTTCTTTTCCTTTTACTGACCCCACAGGTCACAAATAGAAGCTTGGATAACTCGGCGTCCCAGTGGCTCACACTGGTAGAGCGCTTACCATGAGGGCCGTGTGCTTGCTGCAGCGGACCCGGGTTCAAATCTGGCCTGAGGTCCCTTTGCTGCATGTCTTCCCCTCTGTCTCCCCTTTTCTATCTGTCTCTATCTAATAAAGCAGTAAAATGCCCCAAAAAAAATCTTAAAAAAAAAAAAAGAACTTGGATAACTCACAAATCTCACGAGACTGATTGACGAGACAAGAAATATCATTGAGTTTAATCTCGTGGCACGAGATCTCGTCACACCCCGAGTGTATATTGTTGATTATGTTTCTGATGTGTCATTGTTCCCAAAGGAAGGAAGATTACCTGAACCTAAGGTGGAAACCTTGAGTGTGTGGTTATAAAGTAGTCGTACCTTGCTATATGAGATGGCATCAAACACAGAGGTGATCTCATCTGGGTTCGACACATCCACAATGATGGGGTGAGAGGAGAGGAGGGCGTCGTCCACCATGACAGGAAGCACATCACTGATAATCATAATGTCTCGCTGTATACCAGAGGAGGACACAAGGCAGGTGTCAGACAACTGAGGTTCTCAAATTGACTGGTCTGGAATCATTCTGTAGAGGAGAACTCACCATGCCCCAGGTTGGCTCAGCTTCCTCCACACCAATGTACTCAAAGAAACTGGCAAAGCCCTCATTCAGCCAGAGGTCATCCCACCAGTCCATTGTCACAATGTTTCCAAACCACTGAAAAAAATTCAGTTGACATGAGTTTCGAGGGTGCAAACACAGGAAGTTTTATGTGGAATTATTTAATTATCAACAGTTATTGATGCAAACCCAAGACTTCCTCCATGTTTATCTTGATAAACTGTAGGGCTATCAGGATTAACCAGTTATGCCATAACTGTGTTTTTTTTTTGTTTTTTTTAGAATTGTAGATTCTATGATATCTATGATCTGAATCTGAATATAGGGATCTGATAAAAGCCTTCAGTGACTGGAGTCATAAGAACTATCTCCTACTGAACACCTCAAAGACTAAGGAAATGATCATAGATTTCCACAGGTTCAAGCCCCCCTTCAGCCAGTGAATACCTGTGGGGTGGACGTGGAGGTGGTGCCAAGTTCTAAGTATCTAGGTGTATACCTGGATAATAAGTTGGACTGGTCTCTAAACACAGACGCTCTCTACAAAAAGGGGCAGAGCCGCCTCTTTTTCTTCTTGAAGCTCAGATCTCAGGACATGTGTAGTGCGATGCTGCAGATGTTTTATCAGTCTGTGGTGGTAGTGTGTTGTTTTATGCTGCAGTCTGCTGGGGAGGCAGCATCACACACAGATGATCAGACTGGTCTAAAGAGCTGGTTCTGTGGTTGGACCAGGTTGGACACACTGGAGGAGGTGGTGGAGAGATGACCTGTCAACATGTTGGAGGCCATCTTTAAATACCAGATCATCTGATACAAAAAACCTTTATGGAGCAAAACAACAGCAGTGGACGGCTCCTCTCTCTCTGCTGCAGGATGGAGAGATTCAAAAGATCCTTCTCTCCTACAGCCATCAGGCTGTCTCATTCTAACAGAGATTCTACCAGACTAACTGAATTTACCCTCGGGGATGAATAAAGTAATTTTGATTGATTTGATTTGATTGCTATCCTGCAAGTTAAGAGCAGCAAGTTAACAGACACTGTTCTGGCTACGTGTGTCACACCGCGGTGAGGTTGTGTTTTATTTTGTGTTCTGGTCTTGTTATTTCCTGTTTTATTTTAGTAGCTCTCCTCTCGTTTCAGGTCACTTGCCCTTCCCTGTGTGTCATCTGTCTGATTGTCTGATTTTGTGTTCATTTTTATTTTCCCCCTTTAGTCCTTTTCTAGTTTTATCTTAGTGTTTTGTAGATTTCCTTATTTTCCCTACTAGGTTTGGTTCCTCCCTTTAGGAGCGCCTTTAGTTTGTTGGAGTTTTTTATTCTTAGTTTTTCCCTTGAGAGTTTAGATATTATTCCCTGTTCTTAGATTAGGATTTACCAAGTAGTTTATTAGTGTAGATAGGTTTCAGTGTTTTTCCTGCTTTGGAGCGTCTTTGTTAAGTTCTCAGCTCAGATTCAGGAGTTTTATAGCCTTTTGTCTTTAAGTGTGTCTGTCCTGCGTCTGAGGTTTGAGGTTTAATCTTCAGTACATGTGAGAGGGCCTGATTACAGCATGAATCCTGGAAGAGTATTTGTACATCATCATATTTAGATAAGCAGTCATTCCTGTGACTTTAAAGAGTTCGTTAAACTTTATGGACTGCCTCAAGGCCTCTTATCTGCCATCAGAGTGTAAAACAGCTGATATGATGGAAAGATTAGCTGTGCATCATAAAAAGCTTAAACAATGGCACATAAAGCATTTTCAACATTTACAATTCTGAACTCTGAACTCTTTTTTTCCTTCCTTCTCGTGACAGATCTTTCCTTCCGTGTATAGATTAAACTCATCAGACCATTGCTTAACTCTATGGAGTCTTGGGTTATTTAGTCCATTTTTGAGTCCTTTTCATCCTGCCTGTATACACCACTTAAAAAATGTTTAAATGCCATGTTGGTATATTTTTTTTCAGCACAACCTCACCTATATGACCTAATAATATTTGATTTTTTTATTCTGACTTACTGGATCAACATTTTGAACCAAAGAAAAACCAACATAAATGTGATCTTGTGATTGTGTGTGATCCTGTCATCCAACTCTGCTTTTTATTCTAGTGGGACTCTATTTTATTTGTGTCTTGTTTGTTGTGTATTTTTTAGTCCTTTTGTGTCTCTGTAAGTAATTTTGTGTCTTTTTTGGTCATTTTGTGTCTTTTTTTTAGTCATTTTGTGTCTTTTTTTGGTCATTTTATGTCTTTTTTTTTTTGGTCATTTTGTTTCCTTTTTTTGGTCATTTTGTGTCTTTTGTTGGTCATTTTGTTTCTTTTTTGTTTCATTTTGTGTCTTTTTTTGTCATTTTGTGTCTTTTTGTATCTTTTTTTAGTCATTTTGTGTCTTTTGTTGGTCATTTTGTTTAGTTTTTTGTTTCATTTTGTGTCTTTTTTGGTCATTTTGTGTCTTTTCTGGTCATTTTGTGTCTTTCTTAGATCATTTTGTGGTCAATTTGTGTCTTTTTTGGTCATTTTGTTTCTTCTTTGGGCCATTTTGTATTTTTTTGGGGGGGTCACTTTGTGTCTTTTTTGGTCAGTTTGTGTCATTTTGTGTTCAATTTGATTCTTTTTTGGGTAATTCTGTGTCTTTTCTGACAAATCCCAAAGTATCAAGTTGTTACTTTCCAAGGAGTCTCTGGCTTAAAGCTGACTGTCACACACTCAGGAGGTCAGAATGGACCTTTAAACTGATAGCAAAGGACTTAGATTAAAAGTAACAATACAATATAAAAAATATATAAATGTACAGACAGAGATATGTTTTAGTTGTTGTCTGCTTCATTATTTGTCCAAAATTTGTCGTATCAACTGAGTTTGTCTGATCTGAACTGTGAGATTGTGTTCAGTGAGGGGGGGTCGCAGACAACATGCATGTTAAATTGGGGGTCGCCACTCAAAAAGGTTGAGAACTACTGCTTTAGGGTAAGTAAACAGTAAGTAGATAGTGTTACCTGGTGAACCAGCTCGTGGGCGATAACACTGGCCACTCGCTGCTTGTTGTAGGACGAGGACTGGTTCTCATCATACAGCAGGTTGGTCTCCCGGTAGGTGATCAGGCCCCAGTTCTCCATGGCTCCAGTACCAAAGTCAGGGATGGCTATCTTATCTGGATCAAAACAGAGAGTCCGCTTATCGTGTGTTTTATTGCATTGCGACCTGACTAATAAATGAGACTTTGACATTGTATCTTTACAACTGCTGGAAATTCAAAGATTGAATGGATATACTTCATGAATATGTGCCCAGTGGAACAGAACCGCAGCCAATGGCAAGGACTTTAAGATTTGTTTTTGTTTTTTGAAAAACCCTAAAACACGATATGTGTGGCACTGGGGTGAAACATAAATGAAATGTAAGTACAGTAAATCAGACATGCTTAACACAATCTCTCTCTACACGTTTATTATTGATCTATTTGTCTATTTATTTTATACAGAGGTGTCGAGTATTCACATTCACTACTTCAGTAGAAGTATAGATACTAGGATTTAAAAAGACTTATGAAGAAGTAGAAGTATCAACTCAAGCTTTTTACTCAAGTAAAAGTATAAAAGTACTGGTTTTAAAACTACTTAAACTATAAAAGTAAAAGTAATGTAAGGGGGGAAAATGTCATTAAGGGCAAAAGCTTTGGCCCCGGGGCCACAGGGGCCTATAGAGCACTACTCTACCGCCCCAAGAAAAGCCATAATGACTATTATGTTATATTAAAATATTAATGTTGAAACATTTGGGATGCACCTGTTTCAGCTCCATTTATGCCCATTGAAAATTAACATATTTTTATATTTTTTATTTTTATATTTACCAATTTTCTAATTGGATCATGTGTGTGTTATTTTTGGATTGGCTGATGGCTCGTTGATCTTATTGATCGGGGCATGTTATGCTCCCGTTAAGTTATACGATAATCAGAGCATCTTGCTACACGTTCCACTGCATAAATAACGGTGTTACTTAGTGGACGTCACACCATACATTGTCATGCGTGAGAAAAACAACGTGTGGCGGGAGTGTTTGACAAAAGACCGAAATCAGTGACTGTCATGCTCAGTGGTGACACTACGGAGCCATGAACATCATGAACAGCAGGTACGATGGATGGCGTACCAACCAACAGGGTGCCGGTATATATTGGTATACCGTATTTCCTCAAATAGTAGCCGGGGCTTCTATTAATAAAAAATCAGTTTGGGACAGGGCTAATAATAGGGGCAGGCTATTATTTGAAGGAGCTTTTTTATTAAAAAAAGAAAATCAGAGCAGCTCTGACCGGCACCTTTTAGAGTGTTTTACACAGCGCATTGTAGCCAGTTACCCGGATGTCAGCCATATTGGAAGTACTGGGATGTAAACAAACAATGAACAGCACGCTGAATGTTCATTTGAAGCAGGATTTAAAATGTCTAAACTAGTAAAAAGCCCAGAAGAACGTGTGTAAACGGCTGGACTTTACAGAGAATGACTAGGACAGCAGGAGAAACAACCATATTTACCTACAGTACTAACTCGTGGGGCCAAACTTCTAAATACAGAAATCTGTTACCGTCAAATGATGTTTCCTGAATGGTGTTCAGGGTAGCATCACCTCCTGGTTGGAGTTAGGATTTCAGTTTAAGGTTAGGCCTTGTAGAGAGAACTGTTTGGGGTTCAGGTAAACTTGGGCTCATGTTAACAGCTTAAAGGAGGACTGGTTGGGGTCAGGGGTCAGGTTGGTGCAGGTTAAGGTAAGGGGGACACATATCGACGGGGAACAGACTTTAACACCGCTAAGACACCCGGCTTATAAAAGAGGCCGGCTTTTATTTACTAAAAACTGTTTTTACACCCGGTTACTAAATGAGGCCGCTCATTAATAGGGCCCGGCTTTAAACTGAGGAAATACGGTCTGTTTATACTTTTCATCCAACCACAATCACTCTATCTGAATGGAGCCATTCATCTGGGTGGGGGTTTTTGTGTGTGTGTGTTTTTTGAACGATGAAAATCTGTAATGAAAACAAGGCAAATGAAATGGGAGTAACAAGGCTATTTTTAAAATGTAAGAAATAGAAAGTACAGATAACTGCTTGAAATTATAAGGAGTAGAATTAAAAAGTAAGCCGAAAAATAATTACTGCAGTAAAGTATAGATACCGTAAAATTTCTACTTAAGTAAGGTAATGAAGTAATTGTACTTCATTAATTGACACCTTTGATTTTATATATTTCTTCATTTATTCATAGAGTATATATGTTGTGTAAGCATACCCAGTTTTGGGATGGAGTATGGCATGTTGAAATAATCCTCAAAGTGGTCAAAGATGATCTTGGTTGTGTTGGCTGCATACTCAGCAGTTGCTATCTGACTTGGCTGGGCGTAGATTCTCAACTATATAGGTAGAAGAAGACAAGACACACAACCTGATCATATACATCTGACAGAATAAGTTGATTTCAAATCTTTTCAACAATACTTGTTGTGAATTTGGACACATAATAGTAAACTCACAGGAATTCCTCGGGCTGAAAATCTTTCCACGAAGGTAAACCGGTGCACAGCAAAACAAACCAAGTAGGTACTCATTGGAATGGATTTCTGGAAGGAGGTCTTCTTTTTGTTGCCAGGCAGGTCTTGAGGCTTGCCCTGGGAAAGCAGAGGGAAAGGCTAATGGGTTAATGTGGATGTTACTCAGACTGTGGAGCTGGGTGGATCCCCTGCCCCAAAAACACAGGCACAAGATTGATTCCTCTGCTTTTAGTATTCAAAGTGTTCACTCAAAGACTGGCTTTCTCATTCATTGTGTTTCCCCTCTAGACCATGGGAAAGTTTGAGTAATCATGTGGCTCCTTCCACCTACAGCAACTATTTTCCAGTCAACAGGATGGGAAACAGTGTTATGAGGAAAGTAAAGTGCATTCCCAAGAAACAGAGCTATTTTTTTACGTTTCATGGTGATTTTCAGAGCGGTCATGTGACCTCTGATGTCATGAAATCTCAATGAAAATAGGCTCTCTGTGTTCCCACAAGCCTCCTCTTTACATACATGGCTTTATGACTTTATGCTGATAACATGTAGTTTAAGGCAAAAAACACATTGTTTTTCTCATGTAGTACAAATTTGCTATTTCCGCCTAATGTATTTGAATATTTGTGCTCACTGAGGTCCCTAAACAGGCTTTGAATGATATTAACTGGGTATCAGTGGAAAGCTGAGACTCTTGTGGATTCAATGAGTCCAGTTTTCTTCATGTAGGATGATGTTAGTCACAGCCTCATGAAACTTTACAACCAGAAACTAGAGACCTGGAGCATTCAGAGGATGTGCAGCTTTCCTACGTGTATTGACAATAAATCACAGCATGGATTTTTCTATGTTGTTCCAAAAGTCTTGATATATTGATGTTATATTCTGGATGGTTTTTTGACCATTTTTATCCATTCTGGATATGAATAAAATTGCCTAATTCAACACCAAATGTGTGTAACAAATGATATAAACTCAAAAAGTACTGCAACAACTTATGGGACATACAGTGTGACACTTCTTCAACTAGCTGGAACTCTGTTGAATTAGGTCAGTTACTTTAAAGGTGATGAATCATTTATTTTACTTACTCTTATATATTTTTGATTAATTGATACTATTTTGTAAAAATCTGTTTTCACTTATATATTTTTTAAAAGGCCAAATTATATTGACCATGATTTCATGTGTAAAAGCAACAAAAGGGTGAAACATCCAAGGGGGATGAAAACTTTTTCAAGCCATTGTAGTTGATCATGGAAATAGACTTCAAAGGGGCATATATTAATGTTATATACACCTTAATAGGTTTAAATAAATAAATCATTTAGTAATTTTTATTAGATATTTTTGACCAGAACAACTTGACACATACTCAAATTAATCTTTAGGTTCACATGTGGCATTTATTGTTGACCTGCTATCTCCCCCTTAACATCCACTGCCCACAACCACCAATTCTCAAAAAAAGGACTTTGGTAAGAGGTTTTTGGATATATAGCTTTTTTTTTGTTCAACATCTTTGTATATAAAATTATAAAGTTTAGGCACTGCTGAGTTAATTCCTACCTCAAGCGGCATGTTGGACAGAGCTCCATACTGAGCATCGTGGGTGATGGAGATGTTGTAGGTTGCCTTCTTGTTGGGCTCATCAAAGCAGGGGAATGACTTGCGAGCATCTGTTGGCTCATGATCAGTCGCAGCAATCTTTCTGGTGATCAAATAAAGGACAGATCATTGCAAATGTGTTTTTGACCGTGTGCCTTCATATCTTTATTTTTGTATAGCTGTTAGCGCCCAAAATTGTTTAAATTAAAATGATTTAATACAAAATACAACAAAGTAAAACTTGAAATGCAATTGTGTCTCTCTGACTGAGACTACCTTTGGCATTTTGCATCATTTACTTCCCCTAAACCAAGCCTTACCCCTGAGGGTAAGGCTTTACTTTTGAAAAAAAATTGTCATTAGGTGATAAACAGTGTGGACATCATAGACTCAGCCAGGGCCGTCTTTAATGTTAAAGTAAGGACCTTTATCACAACACTCATTTTGCATTCATCCCCTGAATATGTGGCTTGAATGTATGTCAGTTAAGTTATGTAGTTAAGTCAATACTTCCACTATGTGTTTTTAAGGCAGATCCAGACAAACCGTAAGAGTGATCGGTTAAATCTTAAAATCAAATTTCTAAATTAAACAGATAGCCAGTGATTGGGGTGATGTGATGTCAGGAGTCTGAAGAACATGTTGAAGAATCCTTGGGCAAGATACTGAACCTCAAATTGAACCCAATAATATTTACCATGTTACCATTTACCATGTTATTATGCCGCATAAAAGCTAAAAGTTGCATTGGAACCACTTCTTTTCAAACATTTGATAAAAACAGAAGTTTTAGCCTGTTGAGTTCAGAGATCTTTAAAAGAAGTTGGACCCAGGTGGCAACCTCCGTGTCTGCTGCATAAGCTGCATTCTACTGAAAATTCCAGCAGGGGGCGCTAAGTTTGGCTGCAAAAAAATCCATCTGTCCATTCATTTCAGTTCTAAATGAGAAAACTTCTCACTTGATTTATTACCTCAGAATTTTTTTTTAGGACAACACTATCGCTAGTAAAAAATCTTCTTCAAGACAATTTGATGTCAATAGTTCTAATAATGGCCCCATTTAGAAGAAAATAGAAGATAAAGAATCGGATGATTTGGGGCGTGGCTACCTTTGATTGACAGGTCACTAACAAGGCGAGCCGTCATCAGGAGAGAAGCAGAACAATGCGTATCCACGGCAACGTGTCAATAAAGTGATATATAACGTTATATAGATATAAAAAAGGACGTTTACCGATTTGGTCTCATAACTTTGACCCTTTCACTGTATTTTCACTTAATGACAGTTTATTTGAACGTTTTGTTCAGAAAAAATGTCTTGTTCAGTGTTTGGTTGGACTAACAGACGCTCCAAGGAGTCGCTGCTCAGTTTTCTAAGGTCAGTAACAAACATTTTGTTTTTGTTTTTTTGCTAGCCAAAACTAACATCCAGTTAATGCTCCAGTTAATGCTAACATGAATTAGCAGTAGCTTCTCTCAGTCAGGTTGAGGTGTAGAGAGGCTGTAGTCAGTGATCAGATCCCTCTCCTCCTCCACAGTCCAGATATGGTCTGCTCCCCGTATCAGAAACAAGATGGAGACGTAAGATGGCGACGAGTTTAACGCTGAACTCGATGCTTCCAACGGGCCACAAACCAATGGGTGACGTCACGGTGACTACGTCCATTATTTATATACAGCCTATGGTTGGACCACAGCCTGGTTAATAATAGGTTAAACATTTTGATGAGGAGCCATTAATAATCAATAAAATCCATTGACTGTTCCAAACACACTGAGCAGAAAGGACTTAAAATGGATGATGTTGTGGAGGTGGTTTGAAGGGTTTCTATGGACAGATTTTTTTTCTTCTGCAATGTAAACATGTGTCACCATTGGAATTCATTGTAACTGATATGAATCCAAGCCGAGCCCAGCTGCTCTCCATGAAGGAGCAAAACACAAATGTCCAGCCACCAACAGCTATAAAGAGTTCCTTTCTCAAAAGATAGATTCTGGATGGCATCACTTCAACAAAAATGTATTTGATAAACAAAACAATGCCAACTAGAGGTTTAATAAACAAAGCTTTGTGCCAAATTGCACAGTCTTTATCAGTAGATGGAGTTTGTTCATGGAGATGGATCATCTGTTAGAATTTCATCCACAGCACATCAACAGCATCTCCAAGACAACAGAAAAAAAGCCATTAAATGGACCTTTAGCTGGGAAATGACTATTTCCGAGGTCACGGATGAACCCTCCATCTTAAAACCAATGGGTGCTGGGACTAAGAATATACAACTCTAGACAAATGTAAATCTTTTGTGTAACAGAATGAGTTTGTCTTTAAGCACAGCTGTCTTTTTCAGCAAAAGACTTACACTCTTTACACTCAGTTTTACAGTCTTTATATGCAGCAGGACTGGACCAGGACTAGGCGCCCTGCCAGGATTATCAGCTGGCTTCCAAACATTCCAAACTTTATCCTGACTTTGGCTTTTGATAATAGTTTGCTGATGTTTTGTTTTATTCTTACTTCAATCCCTTATCCTAGAGAGAGAGAGAGATCAAAGAAAGAGAGAAAACTTTGGAGGGAGTGGGGTTTGACCCTTGGATACTTGGAGAACACCTCAATAAACAGTCACATAAACTCTGCCGATGTTTTCTATTCATTTGACGCACAGCAGACGTCATCATTAGGTGAAATGTGATCACTATACATGAAATTATTACAGCCTGTTCCCTGGAGCATCTGACTTAAACATTACTTGCTCCTTGAACATTGTCAAATAACTTGATTCATGCATTGATTTCTTGCAGACTTGATGACTGCTCTTTCATTTACTCCCTTGGCTGCAGCGAGTATATGATGCTGTCGCCAGACTGGTTGCCTATGACTTTTGGAATTGCATTCCTGTTTTACAAAGTTTGATAAAGCCTGCTTATTCTTCTGGTTAGTTAACCCTCTGGTCTCTCAAGATCCTCAGAAAAGCCACTACTATATATATATATATATATATATATATATATATATATATATATATATATATATATATATATTAGGGCCGGGACTTTAACGCATTAATTAAGATTAATTAATTACACGAAAATTAACGAGTTAAAAAAATTGACGCATTTTAATCGCACTTATTTTTGCACCGCAGAACGTTTCTCACTGGATGAGTTTCAGGCGGACCGATTATACTGGAGCACCAACTAGCGTTGATGAGTTGAGACAACAACAAACCACAGTGAACATGAAGGAAGAAGCTGATGAGACGCTTTGGTTGGCCCCATGGATGATGGGACATTTAGTTACTAAAAACCAACGGATGGAAACTCCATAAGAGCATGGTTGTGTTGCTATGCAACAAGGAATTCACATATCACTGCAGCACATCCAGCCTCAAGTATCACCTCAATGCTAAACATATAGCAGCTAGCGGCTAGTGTGCTAGCTAGCGTGGATTGCGTTTTACTTCAAAAACCAAAGTATTCTAGTTTACAGAAGGTTTACCTACCTATAGGCTACCTGAATTTATGAAATGTACTATATTTCTAAATATGCTATTGCTACACTTAATGGCAAAAATTGCACTGGTCTGTTGGACTTGAACAAAAATAAACAATATTTTTGTTGCTTAAGCTTATGTATTCAGTCATTATTCAATGGTATACTAAAAATCCATGTGAAAAAAATTACCGGTACTTCTCACTGTTCTCAGGTCAAATATTTATATGCGGTTAATTTCGATTAATTAATTACAAAGCCTCTAATTAATTAGATTATTTTTAATCGAGTCCCAGCCCTAATATATATATATATATATATATATATATATATATATATATATATATATATATATATATATATATAGTTAGGGCAATTTGCTCCTTTCAATTAGAATTTTCTCTGCTTGTACTTTGTATATAATCCCTAAAAGTCATTAACGTTCTTTGTTTATTAGGTTTAAACACACGTTTTAATCAGTATAAAACTGTGTTCAAAACACATGGAGACCTATTATTATATATTATTACTATGTTTTAATGTAATCTGCTTGCTACCACATTTTAGTGTTATAAACATCTGTTATAACTGCTGAATGCAGTGAGTCAAAATTAGTGCTTCCAGCATTTCCTTAAAGACTTAAATGTTGTTTTGTTGAGCAAAGCACTTTTTCTTTCTTTTTTTGCAAATCATTTTTGTTATGTATATTTATATATTCCGTATAACAGAATCTAATCAAATATCTTACTTGGTCTCCCCGTTCTCTGTGTAGATGACCCTGTAGAAGCCCACCACAGAGCCGTTGAGCCAGCCCTGGAAGTCCAGGCTGAGCACATATATCTCATCTGGAGCGGTAGCGGGGAGATCCTCTGTGGCCTCCACCACCACATACTGCTGATCTTTGTATTCAAAGCAGCTGCTCACTGCCACTTCTGTGTACCCCCCCTGGCTGTTCCTCATCCTCAGCCTGGGCATGTTGCTGACAAACGTCTCCCGAATGTGGAGCCACAAATGGCGCGTTGGCTTGGTGACCTCCAAGTGGATGTCCACTGTGCCTGTGTAGGTGTCGTCATCCAGGTCTGGTTCCAGGTGGAGGTCATAGTGGACCGGGTTCACGTAGCTGGGCAGACGGAAATCCTTCCAATCCCCGTTGGAGTTAGTGGAAGGCAAACAGGGCCCTCTGGCAGGCAGGGGGGGCTCTGTGGGGGCTGGTGTGGAGGGTCTGGGAGTGGTGGTGGCAATAATGGTGGTGGTGCCTGGCCTGGAGAGGCCCACCCCGAGGCCCACCGCCAGAGAGCACACCACCACCGTCACACAGATAATGACCACGTGCTTACTGCGGATGCAGTAACGCTTCTGCTCCCTCTCCATGTCCATGCTGTCAACCATGGTCACTTACAACTCTACAACACGTCTTTCTCCAGCTTCTAAAGCTGACCTGAAGTCAGAGCTGCAGTATTTGGCTCTTACAGTATTTAGATTAGCTGAGTGAGCTGATCCAAAGCTTGCCCCTGTGGTGTTGAGGGGTGGAGAGAAGAAAGAGGAGGAGAAGTGAGGAAAGGAAATCTGTCAGATAGTGAAGAGAATCTCAAATGTTGAGCAAGAGATTTATTCGGTCCTCAGGGCCATTAAAACGCCTCTTCCTGTTAAACATCTACAATCTGCCTGTAAATCAACAGCCAAAGTCCAACTTAATGTGTGATGTGTTTCAGAAATGCTACATGTTGTTCTCTGTGTATAAGCATGTAAATAGAACATGAAGTCAGTGACTTTAACCAGCTTAAAATAACTGAACCTATGTTTGTGTGTGCCTTCAATCCTGATCTGGGCGATTTCATTGTTAAATGAGTTGGATGCAGTGTGATCTGTCCTGCTGACAGTGGGAGGGAGAGGGGGAAGGGTCTATTTTTTGGACATGACCACACTTGCTATTGCATTTGGTCTTTGGTCAACATAATTCTTATTGCAACAGTTTGACGCGGAAACAGAAAAACAATGTCTGTATTGTTCTGCACCACAGTAGTAGGATTAACCATGCAAAATTTTTTTTTTTCCCGTTGCAACAGGATGATGATGCTGGTCATAAAGATGAACAGTTGTTTGTCCAACATGTTGGTCCAAAGTAACAAACTATAACAACTGCTGGCAAGATGAATATTCATTTTCAACAGAGGATTATTCCAAATTACTTTGTTGTCCCCTGACCTTTCACCTGTCACAACCAATATCACTTTTATTGTCAAGCATGTTTACACATAAAAAATACATGATTACTCAGAAACAATGTCAAAGTAATTAACTTGATAATATCAAGCTACAGGGTTGTTTTTCAAGAAGTTACAATAATTCTATGTTCAGTAACAGTGAGGATATTATCAAACAATATGGAACACAGAATGTGTCCCTGTAAAACGGAGAAAAAGAACAGTGGTAGAAAAAGTATTCAGATCCTTTACTCAAGTAAAAGTACTAATACCACACTGAAATAACTCCACTACTTCAAAACTTACTTAAGTTAAAGTACAAAAGTATCTGCATGAAAATGTACTTAGTATTAAAAGTAATAGTACTCATTATGCAGAATGGCCCCACTCAGATTGTTTTACATATTCAAAATATATTATTGTTTAATTATTTTTGATGCATTTATTTTAGCCGCATTTAAATTTTTTATTTTGATAAGGCTCATTTTAACAACTTAAGTTACTGTTATGAAGTTTAATTATTGGGGGGAAAAAGTCTAATTATTTTAAATTGATCATGTTTTTATGTTAAATCTTGACCTCAAAAGTAACTAAAGCTGGCTGCTAAATATAGTTGTGTGGAGTAGATGTATAAAGTTACATAAAATGGAAATATTCAAGTAAAGTACACATAGCGGCAGCTGTGGCTCAGATGGTAGAAACAAATTGCTCCTGATGCTATGTTCATTGTGAATGAATACCTGATGGTGGCAGATGGTACCATGAAGGATATAGCCTTGGCCACCAGTATTAACACGTTTGTGAAGGGGTGATAAAAGGGCTGGTCTGGGTGACAACGAGGCAGGAACCCAGGACCTGTCCTTGGGACCGTAGCCCTCCCAGGATAGGTACTGTACACCCCTTCCATGATGACAAGACCGAATTAGGCGTCGGCATCCGCTGGATGGGGAATGGACCAATGAACCTGGGAGCCAACTTTTAGGATTCGACCTGGAGAGGCAGATCCTGGGCAAAGAGCCACACTTTCTGGCCAACTTGGTAATCTGGAGCTAGAGAATGTCCCCCTGTCAGCATGGTGACAAAGCAAGATGGGGAAAGAATGGTGGCAGTCCCTTCGGTGGAGTCTTCCCCCTTCTGGAACTGCCGAGACAGGGCATCCGACCTGGCATTGCGAGAACCTGGGCGGTAGGAGAGGGTGAAATGGAACCGTGTAAAGAAAAGGGACCAACGAGCTTGGCGGGAGTTAGGTCTCTTGGTGGTGCAAAGATATTCCAGGTTCTTGTGGTCCGTCTAAACCAAGAATGACTCCTTGATGCCCTCCAGCCAGTGTCGCCACTCCTCCAAGGCCAACTTAACTGCCAGCAGCTCTCGGTTGCCAGTGTCATAATTTCTCTCAGCTGTAGGCAGGCCCAGAGAGAAAAAGGCCCCCCCCTCATCTGAAGCGTTCACTTCGAACATGAACTGGCGATCAGGATCTGGAACTTGGAGGAAGGGGGCAGAGGTGAACCATGGACTTGGGGGTCTGGAAGGGCTTGTCTGCAGCAGGGTTCCAAATAAAGGGCACCTGTGAACTTGTGAGGGCTATGAGAGGAGTGGCCACCTAACTGTATGTCCGGATGAATCGGTGGTAGAAGTTTGCGTACCCCAAGAAGTGTTGGAGCTGTTTCCAGGGGTCAGGAACAGACCAGAAGGTGACAGCTGAGACCTTAGAAGAGTCCATCTGGATGTTCCCATTGGCATGATGTACCCGAGAAATGAGACAGACTAGGCATGGAAGCCTTGACGTACAGGGACTTCTCAAGGAGACGCGGTTCAGCATATCCCAGAGTACATTATTGACCTTGGAAGACAGCAGGGACATTGGAAAGACCAGATGGTGTGTTGGAGGCCATCTTCCACTCATTCCCCTCTCTAATGCGGACCAGATGGAAGGCATTGCGAAGGTCCAGCTTGGTAAAGATAGTGGCTCCCTGGAGTATCTCAAAAGTGGAAGAGATGAGTGATGGTGATGTAGTTCAGTCCATAATAATCGATGCAGGGTCTGAAGGGTTTATCCTTCTTATCCTCAAAGAAGAAGCATGCTCCTGCAGGTGAGGTAGAATGATGATTCCTGCAGCCAGAGAGTCATTGATTTTGTGACAAAGGACTTGGGGTTGGTCTATGTTTCTATAGTTCAGGCATTGTTTAGTAGCGTGTCCCCTTTAAATGCTGACAGCTAGAATCGACCAATCAGAGCCCTGCCTCCTGTTCTGAGGAGAGCATATGGGTGTGTCTGACAGATTTATTGGAGCTGGAGGTGTATCCATGTGACATTTTGAGGATTGTTCTTCATCCAGTCGTTATTTTTCACTGTATGGAATAATAAATATACGTTGACAAATTTTCTTGCATTCTTGCCGATGCCCCACAGTGGCTACTACATGCCAACCAGTTGAACAAACCCTCACTACAGATGTAGACCTCAGTAGCCAAGGGGTTACACGCATGTGTTCTCAACATGACCACATAGCTTCAAAGGAGGCTAAAACAAATGTGATCTATGTTCTGCATTCAACACGTTTTGAAAAAATCTACTACCAATAACCTTAACAGAGCTCACAGCATTAATGGAACATATACAACCAAATCACTGATTACAGTTCAAATCATGTACTTAGCCTCGGCCTGTTGCTATGTTAACACGATGCCCAGTTACATAGCTACAAGTTCATGAAGGGCGGAGGATTGGAAACTTTTGGTTGAGAAAAGCAGGGAAAGGTTGGAAAGTTGTAGACTGTAGATTGTAGAAGTTGAATCCTTGTTCGGCCCAGGCCTTTACTGGGTAAGTTGCAGACTGGTCACTGTTGTCATCCAGGGTAAGCTGTTCTGTGCAAATTTACTCTGTTGGGTCCTGTTGTCTTTAAAGTGTTGTGGTCTCTGGGACTAACTTGTTGCTATTGTTAACTGTGTTAACTAATCAAACTCTGTAACATGTAAAGGAATCATGAGAGCAGTCTGGGTAGGAGGTCAAGAGAGTTCTCTGAAGTCCCCGGAGAGGAAGAGAGGCTGAATAAGAGAGGGAACAATCACTTGAACTTGAACAATTAAGTGGGAGTCTTGGCTTTTTAAACGTGGAGACCCCCTGTTGTGCCAGAGGTCCTTGTGACTAATGAAAGTTGGGGCTGTGGTCCTTTCATATATGTACAATATTGTAAGGGATCCTTATGTTGCTTCACTCATTCATTCAGGTTCAGCAGGTTTTTAAATATTTGGTTGTTTCTATTGAAGCTAAAGGGTAATAGCAATACGCTTATGCAAGCATTCACACATTGAGTGTATCCTTCATATTGCACCTTTATTGTTTTTACAAGTTTCATAGAGATAAGAGGCTCATAAATGTTACGACTCCTTCATCCTTGACAAAAGATATGTGAACTCCTTCACTTGAGGAACACTTCACTCCTAACCCACACCACTTGGTAGAGCAAATAAAATAAAATAAATACATTAAGTTAATAATGTGTTGTTTAAAAAAGTCATCAAAGAGGATTTTAAAATGTATTACCATGATGGACACATTTGCATATTTATCACAATCCATTCACCATGTAGATTACACAAAACAACAAAAATGTTCAGCGTATCATGAATTAATTATATTGAACTACAATGCCATGTGTTGGTCACTCAGGGGTTCTGCCACATTGTGTGAACAGGCAGGGAGATATTTCACCAATATACAGTAGCCTATCTTTAGTTGTCACTTTGTTCTTGAAGGTCTTTGTACAGTCACTCAAAGAATTATGACTACTTTATCAGGTGTCACAAATAAGAGGCATAGATTAGAAGATAATTAATAACTCCATTCTGAAACACTGCTAACTAAACAAGGATTACTTCCTTGTAAATTAGCACTACTCCTCCAAGAAATAGAGGGAAAACACGGGGAACAAGAACAATTTACTTAAAACATTTTACAACCATTAGCGCTTGCCTAAAACAGACATAAAACCCAGTGAATGTAATATGTCTTAACCAACTGGCTTACATTTAAAAAATATTGTATTACACGTAATGTATTAAATTATTCACAATTGTTTTTTCTCTTCATTCCATATCAGTTTTTTTTTGCTTTGCTGCTTTTCATGTTTATGTTAGAGCCTTTATCCAATCATATTTCAGCCATATCATGTGTCACCAGGGTAAAATAAATCTGCCCCAAGGACTTGAGAATTAACAGTGTGGGCCCCTGTAGCCTAAAATAAATTGCAATGAAACTATTGAATTAACCAATCAGATTTCACTTGGACCATCTGGTAGGCATACACTAACGTGAACCTTTTTTACGTCTTTTGATTTGATGATCAGTTGTACTAGCCTTCTGGTCAGAGCTACCACCGTGTGGGAGACCAGTAATAAAGGCCAATTTGGAACAATCGGAAACAAATGTGCATGGTTGTAGTTTGAAAACGAAAGCACAATGCATAAGGAAGACGCAGCACTTACCCTTAGTGCCAGAGAAACCCGATATAACTCGATATAACGATATATTTTTAAATGTGATATGAAATTAGACCATATATCGTATATATCGATATATTAAAAAAAATGATTTCTTTATATGTAAATACTGCCCTTACTAGGGTTTGTCAAATTTAGTTATTTTGTAATGATAATTATTCTTTTTTATATATATAAATATATATATATTTATTTTATTTTAATGTGCACTTAATGGAGATTTGATTTTTTTTTTTTTAAAGGTAGTCCTGTTATACAGTATTTATTAATAATAATAATAATAATAATAATAATAATAATAATAATAATAATACATTTTATTTGTAATGCACTTTACATTACAGGAAATCTCAAAGTGCTACAGGTTAAAAGCATAACATTCTAATTATAAAAAGGATTTAAAAAAAACAGCTAAAAACAGAAAACATACATACATAATCTAAAAACCATCTAGATGGGAGGAACCAAAGGTTTTGCTAAAAAGGAATGTTTTTAGTCCTTTTTTAAAAGTGTCTATGGACTGTGGTGCCCTCAGGGTGTCAGGAAGGGCGTTCCACAGCCGTGGGGCAGCAGCACAGAAAGCCCTGTCTCCCATCGTGCTGAGTCTGGTTCTTGGTGTGTGGAGGCGGTTTGAGTGGGTGGAGCGGAGGGAGCATGTTGTGTTTTGTGGGGTGAGTAGTTCTTTGAGATATGAGGGGGCATTTCCGTAGATGCATTGAAGAGTGAGGAGGGAAACTTTATATTCAATCCGGGTGGAAACAGGGAGCCAATGAAGTGAGTGGAGAATGGGGGTGATATGATCATATTTCCGCACTCTCATCAGGATCCTAGCTGCAGAGTTCTGGATGTATTGAAGCCTCTGCAGACTTTTGCTAGGGATCCCGATGAGAAGTGCATTGCAGTCATCCAGTCTGGAGGAGATGAAGGCGTGGACCAGCTTTATTTATGTTCACTTAAAGAAACGGTTTCATTTTGTATCATTTTGTGTTCAATTTGATTCTTTTTTGGGTAATTTTGTGTCTTTTCTGACAAATGCCAAAGTAGCAAGTTATTACTTTACAAGGAGTCTCTGGCTTGAAGCTGACTGTTTTTAGTTGTTGTCTGCTTCATTATTTGTCCAAAATACGTCGTATCAACTGAGTTTGTATGATCTGAACTGTGCGTGGAGATTGTGTTCAGTGAGCGGGAGTCTCCGACAACATGCATGTTAAATTGGGGGTCGCCACTCAAAAAGGTTGAGAACTACTGGGTTAGGGTAAGGGGCTAGGGAATTCACTATTCCAATGAGGGCCCTCACAAAGATAGAAGTACAAGGATGTGTGTGTGTGTGTGTGTGTGTGTGTGTGTGTGTGTGTGTGTGTGTGTGTGTTTCTTTGTGTGTTATATTTTGGAAGTGTCCAACACAGAGTATTAGTTAATATTAGGTCCTGACCGACCTTTTTAAAAAAAAACACCAAAAAAAAACAGCCCAGCTGAAGTAGGTGTCAGACTGGGAATTATTCAGGGGGCCACACTCTAACCTCTGGCACATTTATACTCTGCCACTTGGATAAGTGCAATCATGTGTAATAAGGAGGCAAATTGCACTCAGCTTCAAAACTTAAAGAGCGTGTTTGCACTGTGATATAATTAGCTCAAGGTATTTTGTGAATAGTTTGTTAAGACAGGGCAGATAGCAGTTGTAAATAATACACTAGTCATGATAGTGAAGGGGAGATCAGCTGCTACACTCCATTCTGTGTAAATTCGCCCCTGAAGAAGTAAAACCTGGATGAGGGAACCAGATGGCAATTTCATTTATTCTTTGTTTCAGTCTGGAAATAAAGTGTTCATAAAACCTGCACTACCTGTCACTGTCACCCCACGCTTCCTTTATACAAGCACACACACACACACACACACACACGCACACACACACACACACACACACACCATTTTTATTTACATAGTCGCCCCAAAAGTTGGAATAAAATATTTTTTACTTCTTTCCATCAAATGATTGTGACGTGATTTATTCATGACAGATAAAGTGTGTATCTTCTCAAAACTTTATTAATAAATAAAATCGATAATAGATAGATAAAATCTCAAACACACACTTCCAAACATATTAATATGAATTGTGATTTAACAGCACACAAAGTAACTTCTAATTGTCAGGTTTAAATTAGCAGAATTAATTTAACAAAACTTCTTTAAAGTCCAGAAAGTAAAAGACAGCTCTAAGCGGCTGAACAATTCACCCTGATTACTATTTTGATTTTATTAAATTAACCGTCTCAGACATCATTATAGTTGTTAATACTATTATAGTTGTTGCTGCGCATAACCTCCCTCTGAATTAAAGACATCGATGAACCTTGACAAAATAGTTTGCACCCAGAGGCCACTTGGAGTTGTAGATTCAATCTGCAACCTAAAAAAAACTCGAAAAAAAAAAAAACTGACTTTCTCAGTAAATGTATACTTTACTGTATATTACTAAGAAAGACACATTTGAACTATAAATATGTATATAGTATAGGATACATTGAGTATGCTTGTATGCCCAGTGACTATTGAGTGAGTTCATATATTTGATCCAGTGGTGCCACCTACTGGTCATGTTACATTCAGCTAGAAACCATGTCAAATTAAAGGAAATCTAAATTCTACACTACATGGCAGCCTCTTATTTCATATTTTGATAATGAAGCTACAACTTCTACGGTCTAGGAATGAACAACATTTTTTTTTACATTTTACATTTTATTTATTTATTGATTTATTTTGTCCAGCTCTGCTCTTACATCAATATGAATGTACAAATGTAAGGTGGTTGATGAGATATTCTGTTTGAAAAGGGAAGACCAACTGGGGTGGGGGGTGGGATAATATATTGTATGTTTTCTACTTGGTTGTTTGTTTGTATGTTTGTTTATTTGAAGAAAAAAAAATCACACATTTATTTGTAAAGGGCATGTAACATGATGTGATGTGTTTCAAGAAATAGATTTATAAAAAATTAAAAATTAAAGGAAATCTCCTGTATTCATCACACATTAGTCCACATGATGTAGATTCAGAGAGAATATGACAAAACAGATATATATATATATCTGTAAAACACACGTCCTGTCTTAAGTAATGCTGCTAATAATGTGAAGCAGTAAACCACTCCAAGACTGACCAACTCACCTTTACCTCTCCTTTCTGCTCCACACTGCAAAAAAGGTGTGTCTAAAAACAAGATAAAAACAGTAAATCTGAGTGAAATGATCTTGCTTTAGATTTAGAAGTGTTAGATAATTTATTATTTATCATTATTATTATTATTATTATTATTATTATTATTATTATTATTATTATTGTTTTAAGAGTTAATTTCTTATTTTAAGTGTTCAACATGCTTATTTCTAGATTTAACAATCTTCATTTAATAAATCTTGTCAAGGTAAATTATCTGTCCATGCAGCAAGATCATTTCCCTCAGATTTACTGTTTTTATCTTGTTTTTAGACTAAACACCTTTTTTGCAGTGCACCTACTATTCCCCTCTATGTTTATTGCTATTGAGGCCATAGTGCTTAAGGACAGCAGCTTTCTCCTTAATCTATTTTCTCACACTGCTAGGAAACTAAACTGGTAGACAACATAGTTTCTCTCTCTGTCTCTGGCTGTGAATATGTAGATCAGGGATGGGCAACCTAAATGCTGCAGTGGGCCACAATGTTTCATGTTCGCTACCACAGGTCCACATATAGGAGCATCACAAACTGCAATTTTAAATATGTTCACAGTGCAGTAACTTAACATATTTCATGCTCAAATGCATGTTTAACAGTATAAATAGGAATACAAAAGGTTTGAAGCAAATAAAAAATAACCACTGACTGTGATTTCTTTTTTTTTTCAGTGCAAAAACAGCAGACCAACATTAATTGCAAGAAGTAATTTTGTGCATTTTTACACTGCACTTTTAAGATGTCATGCTCAAATGCATGTAGTTGTACTGAGGGCCACTTCAAGTGAGGGTGTGGGCCGTATGCGGCCCCCGGGCCTCCAGTTGCCCATCCCTGATGTAGATGGTCATGTCCTTGTGAAATGAGGGAGCCAAGGTGTTAACATTAGGACCATAGTGTGAAAATGCATGTGGATGCCAGGCCTGGTTCAGGAGTGGAACCTTCTGTTGGTAATAGTGAAGGAAACTCTGAAAGCCAATCCAAATTTATAACAGGTCACATTCAAACTCTATATTGCATAAAGTGTAATGAAGTGTACATATTCAAGTTAACAGCATCTTTCTCTCTTTCTTATTAAACATTTCTTACCTCTTATTAAAAATAATAGTAGATATAAGCTAAATAAAGTACTTTTCTTCTAATAAACATATATAGAAAATACCTATCACTATATATTTTAAGTGCATGAGTCCAACAGGATCTGTGTAAAATTATTATTGTAAAACTTACATACTTACAAAATCTACATGTGGTCCCTGATGAATGTATAGTGTATAGGTAGATTATATTTATGTTTTTTAGTGTATAGGTAAATTATATTTAGGTTTTTTTAGTGTAGAGGTAAATTATATTTATGTTTTTTTAGTGTATAGGTAAATTATATTTATGTTTTTGTAATACAAGACATGTTTAGACAAGGATTTTAACTATTCATATTTAAGGAGAGGGGGTGGGAGTTTATAAGTTTACTTCTTCTCACTCCTTTTCGAATATGTATTCTATATCTCATGTTAAATGTTTTGTCTTACCTTAATCTTGTTTTCATATTCGAAATAAACTTTGATCAAAATCAAATCAAAATCAATTAGATGAAGATGAACTGAACTAAGATGGCACTCTATTAAATTATTATGAAACGGAAGGTTCTGGAGACATTACAGCTGGCATGTATCTGTAGATATGTGTACCTATATATATTTATATACAGTCTATGACCTATATGCAAAGTAAATTAGTGGTCAACATGGACTAAACACATCAGTGCAAGTTGTTTCAGGCAGAGGAAAAGAGGGAGGGTCGATCCTCTTCGACAGGAACAGACACAGGTGTGTGTGTGTGTGTGTGTGTGTGTGTGTGTGTCTTTGAGAGATTTGTGTGGAGGAGAGGGTGAGAAACACACAGACGTAGTTTGTGCATGAAAATCAACATGTTGAAGCAAACTTTCTCATTTTCAGATGGCTAGTTAAACATGATATATTGATTTATAGACATTTTAACTGCAAACTTAGTTTTGTTCTGTTCTTGTGAGTTCTGAGCATCTCCTTTGTGTCTTCTTGATCAAACCAGAGGTCAGGGGCCTTTAACCTGAAGAGAGTTGTGATTAAAGTCCCGTTTACACCAGGACTCTTGCAGGTAAAAACGACTAAATATTTTATGGGAAGTGCCTTTCGTTTAGACGGTGACGGCGTTTTTGGGGTTTAAAAACGCAAAAATGTGAAACCACCCTCCAGAGTGTAAAACTGTAATCCTCTCCTCCGTAGCGTGTCGTCTACACTGACAAGACACAAAACTCTGATCTGATCTGCTCACGTCACCATGTGTTTGCCTCACATCCATGCTCCAGTACAGGAAATAAAGAAACATGTGGGATTATTTCCATGGTGGGACCTTCAAGCTGCTCTGGCAGCTCTAATAAACTTACAGGAGTCTTTCCACCAAATGTACAGGATATGTACAGATAGTATTAGTGAACAGAGAAGGATCTGGAATTACCTCCATCACATTCTGGATGCACCGATTGGTGGGAGGAGCCAGACGGCTTTGGAGGAGACCTGGGAGATCTAGTGATGGTGGAGAACTTTGTGGAAGGAGTAGCTGATGAAAATGCGTGGCGTGAAAACTTCCACATGCCCAAAGATGCTCTTATGGCTTTAAGTGATGCCGCCTGGCTGCATACCCAATCACATTCACACACTTTAGATCACCGTATGCAGCAGATTTCCTCCTGAAAACACTCGTCTAAATGCGGAATAAAAAGTGGAGACGAGACGCCACTTTTGCGTCTTCTGTTCAGACCGTCGTCATGTAAACGTAGCAGAAGTTTTATCCAATAATTTAAGACTTATTCCTTCATCATCTCATGATCACACTACACATAATAGTTATCCTTCTTGGTGTTTAGACGGCCCTTAATTCAGAGAGCTGGTGGACCTAGCTTAAATGTTAATTTTTTAAATGTTAAGTCTTAACACACACACACACACACACACACACACACACACACACACACACACACACACACACACACACATATATATATATATATATATATATATATATTATACTGCGGGCTGGATTTGAAGCCTTGCCAGTAACCCCAAACTATAGACATCACAGACTTAATGTGTCACATATTTTATTTTTACAAATAAGTAAGATTTACATGATTGGGCATCAACAAACAAAATGTTAACCCACAAACATTTCATCTTTATTTGATAACCAACCCCTTTGTTGAAATCAGCCAAATAACTGAGCCAGACCTCAGTGGATGTCATACACTTGTCTGTGACCATCCAGCAGCTGTGGAGTTTTCTGTGGGCTCAAGTGTAGACTTGATGGATTTCGGGGCCTTTATATCCGTAAAGTTGATTTTGCGCCTTTTAATGTATTTGTCTATGGGAAACATTTTGGGCAGAGGACTAGGAGCTCTCTGGGTCTGGTTGATGGAAGGTGGAGGACTGTATTGTAGTTTCTGATTCTCTTTCACTGAGGGGCTGTTGGTAGGAGCTGGATTCTGGTTTGGCTTCCTGTATTTGGATGATGATTTGGGTGGGGTCTTCAGGGACTTCTTTTTTGGAAGCCTGGATAGTCTTGTGACTCCTACCACCTTCAGCTTGATTGGGGCTTCAGATATTCCTGCCATGTTCCGTGCCTGGCAGCGATATTCACCAGCATCCTTGTACGATAACCCGTTCAGGCTGATTATCGACCATCGAACTCCCACTCGAGGAGATTCCTGCATAACTGGAATATGAAAATTTGCACAATCTTAGCTCTCAGTACACTATGCCAGCCTTTCCCCTCAGTATAGCTTAGTTTTACACAGACAGTCTTCAGGAACAATACCTTACTAAATCCAATGATTTTGACCAAAGTAATCTACAAGAACAACATAATGTAATTTTAAAGAAACAATTAAACATGTTGGGGACAGTATTTTTAGAAATTAAAAAAGCCTTTGGTTTCAAATATGCAATTTGGGTGTACCACATGGTTGAATATCAGGCCCTTTGCCTGATGCACTTTATTACATTATTGGGAAGTTATTACATTATCAGGTTTTATTACATTTTCAATGGACTTAAGTGCAGATTTTTATTACATTGTCGGGGTTATTACATTATCTGGAATTTATTACATTATCAGGTTCTACACTCCCTGTTAAATAAACAAGAAAATCACTGATCAAAGAATGTAAGCGCTGTATGCTATGAAATGGATCAAGATAGCACCACTTACAACTCTCCAAATTCCTGGGCAGCTGGTCAGAGTTCTTAAAGATGTCTTGTTGGCAACAATCTGCACAGATAAATGAATGACAACATGACTTAGCTGGTGCTTAGGTCAGGTCGTAACATCACTTCATCACCTTAAAGTGACTCTGGATTGCTTACCAGTGTAGGCTGAGGTTTTGATCCAGGTCAGGGTTGGTGTTGGGTAGCCTGTGGCGTCGCAGCGGAGGATGACATTGCTGCCCAGTGGAGAGATGACTCTGGTGGCTGCAGGCTGGACTGAAGGCCTCATACAGCGGGACAGCTCTGCTTGAGTCATCAGCATCCCTGACTGACCCAGAGACCTGCGGCACACCAGCAGCTGGTCCATGAGAACTACAGGACTCGCCAGGGACATGGACAAGGACATCACCATGGAGATCTGGCAGTCACATAACCAGGGGTTGTCATGGAGACCTGGGTATTCAGGACAATATGACTTATTTACATAGTAGTCATGTTTAGGTGTCGTAACTTGGATGGAAAAATATTGGGCCTCATTCACGAACCGTTCTTAAGAACAAATAAACGGTGCCACCTGCCACCATTGGGAATTCATTCTCACACTGATGAACGCAGCATCGGGAGCAATTTGGGGTTCGGTATCTTGCTCAAGGATACTTCGACATGTAATCCTCTTTTTGACCTTGTTGTGCCCTTCGATGTCATAAACTCTCGGGGCGAGGAAGACGATGGTAAACATTTAATAGCCTCGGCTAGTAAATGGACCTGCAATTATTTTTAAGCGCTTTACACTACAGACTGCATGATAAACCTTTACTTGAAGGTATTGTCATAATAGTGACATGATACTGTCATAACTGTGACATGACACAGTCATGAACGTGTCATAAACTTTATGCCAATGTCATAAACTTTTATGACTGCTGTCAATGAGTGTCATTCGGTTTTTGTCATGACAAGTTGACATTGTTTGGGTTGTCTTGATTATAACAACTTGACATTAATCAAAGTGACATTACCAGAAGACGTCTTTGTCATGACAACTTCACAAACTTCAACATTCATACTGGTGGCAGAGGCTACCCTAAACGGTGCCACCTGCCACCATTGGCACACACTTAATATATATTATAATCATGTTAATATACATTATAATCATGTTAGGATGAATGATTTCATGTTATCTGTGTAAATGCTGTAATGATGTAATTGTGTAATAATTATTTGATTTAATGTGGACCCCAGGAAGAATAGTCTTCATCTCTATGAAGACTAATGTGGATCCAAAGGATACAAAAAACAAATACAATAAACAAAACAGTGATGAACGCAGCATCAGGAGACATTTGGGGTTCAGTATCTTGCTCAAGGATACTTTGATATGTAGCTGCTATGGTCAGGGATCAAACCACCACCTTCCAACCTTTAAACCATCTCTTTACCAACGGAGCCTATGCCCACTTTTCTGCCATATGTTCATTTCGTAAATTAGGGCCATTTTGTCTCTATTGCTTAAAAACATACTGTACCTAAAATTCTTCTTTGAACTGGTCCTTCCTGTCCTGGAAGAGGAAACCAAAGGTCCAGCAGCTCAGCAGGTAATATAGTCAGCCTAAAGGGAGGAGAAGAGGAGGAGAGAGGAGAGTTGAATACTACTGACAGATTTATACTGCCCTACAAAGTCTAACTGCAGTAACTACGCAAAGTGTAAAACTGAGAAAAACTGCTTTGAATTATATTAATGTTTTTTAACTGGCCAGCCAAATGGATTATAGGTAGATAAGTGATATGACACTTATTTCTACATGTATTGATGAAAAGTCATGATGATTTATTTGACCTTTGACCCCAGAAATGTAGTTACTGAACTCTGGTTTTTGCTGTAAAAGGTTCTAATAGTAATGATAGACAATGTTGTTGTCTTCTTTCAGCTTTTATATTTTGTTTTCAGTGAATAAACATTTTCAAATTGATTTTGTTATAAACGTATTTAAATGTCTTTAAAAACTCTATTCAAATATTTGTATATTTTAGTCTTAATATAATTTTATCTCACTTTTTTACTTCATCACTATCTAGATTATAATTTCTCTTTCAAATAAACGTATAATTTATATTATTTTTATGTTTAAATTAGTATATATATCCAAAGCAGACTGTGGTAAGTGCAATTACTGCTTGGTTTTGAGTTGCATTTTGTGTTTTTTATATAATTATTTCTCTGAAATAAAGCAGAATTGAAGTCTACTTTGTCACAAGATAAAACAGACATCAAGGAGTTCATTTTTAGTTATAACTACTTTTTTTTTTTTTTTTACCAAAAATGTAGTTACTGCAGTTAGGCTTTGTAGGGCAGAATAGCTTTTTACTGGGTAGGCTACATGGTTCTGTAGTATGTGGACACACCTGTTGCTTGACAAGTCAAGGTAGGTGATGTTGGGAAAGAAGAGAGCAGCGTGGGCAGGAAGGCTGGACAGACGGTTGTTATGGAGACCCAGAGTCTGGAGGCGGGGCATGTCCCTGAGCCCCTCCCAGGGAAACGAGGTGAGGAGGTTTCCATCCAGACGCAGCTCTCGCAGGGCCTTCAGGTTGACAAAGCTGCTGGGGTGAATGGATGTGATGGAGTTATAGGTCAGCCACAAAAAACGCAGCTCAGACAGGTTGTAGAAGGCTGCCCGGGGCACTCTGGAGATCACGGTCTTCTCAAGACGCAGTTTGACTGTATCAGCTGGGAGATTAATGGGAACAGCTGAGATTCCAGGGTCACTGCACTGCACTAACCTGCAATGTGAAACACAAACCTGTAAGTCTGGACTGACACAGACATGCATTTACAGGTGCTCATGCACACTATTTATCATGTTCTAGCTTTAAATAATAAAAAGATGACAAATTATGCAAAGACTATAGTGTTAATACACAAACACCATTTTGCTTGACTTTTTGTCAGTCACAAAAGATATAATACAGTAAAGACTTCTCACAAACACCCGACGCAGAGAACACATCACTCCAGTCCTCGCAGCATTACATTGGCTCCCCATCCGTTACAGAATTCAGTTTAATTCAGTTCAGTTCAGTTCCTCTTTATTACCTATAAATCTCTCCATGGTCTAGCTCCACTTTATATTTAAGAACTCTTAACCCCCTACTCTGCACCGAGATCCCTCAGATCTCAAAATCACATACTGTTAAGCGTCCCACGGTCTAGGCTCAAGACAAAGGGAGATCACGCCTTTACTGTCTTAGCTCCAACGCTGTGGAACAAGCTCCCCCTCAGTATCAGAGCAGCTGAGTCAGTGTATCATTTTAAAAAAAACTTTTAAAAACTTGTACAGACTGGCATTTGTGCAATGATTTCTAACATTCTTACACATATTTTAATTTTGTATCCTATTATTTTTACTTTTTCACTGTTTTTGATGATGTTATTTTTGTTTTAACTGTTGTATTGCCTCCATGATAATGTACCTTGTAAAGCACCTTGTAACCCTGGTTTTGAAAGGTGCTATAGAAATATAGTAATAAATAAATAATAAATAAATAATACAGTAAATATAGTTACTATGGGGGCATTTTTAGCAAACAAACATAGATCTATTTTTTCTTTTTTTTTTAAATGTATGTCTGTGTAGGCCATGCAAACATGCTGAGTGCATTTTTGTATCTGGAAATAAATTTACAAAGGTCTTGTGAGGTGCTGTCTTGTAATATCAATTAGCCACAGAATTGATCCATAAACCAATTGGTAACATCACAGTGTCCATGTCCACTATTTTTATACAGTCTTAGTCTTGACTCTAACACTCAAAAACAAAAATAATGATTAATTAGTTAAGTGATTTGCATTTTTATGCCAGTTGTGAAAAGTATGAGTTACTTATTTAAATTTATTCATTTATTCATTATGAATTATTACAATCAAATTAGGAATTGTTTTCTTCTTTTAACAATTAATTAATGTATCTAAAGTCTATGATTTGGACACAATTCTTAAAAGACATTAACAGTTAGAATTTTTTTGAAGTCACAAATCACTTCATCACTTTTTTTTTTTTTTAACATATTCATTGATTACAGTCAGTCCCCAAAAGGTATGTTGAACAGTATTTCTGGATTCCAACTTTTCAAAATGAACAGCATATAATGTTTTATAATAACATTTTCCATTGTCAGAATGATGCATTGTTCTGTTAGCCATATTGGTTGCTGTAAGTTTGTTGCATGTTCTAAAAAATAATAAACTATGTAAACAGATATGCATGGGGCAGACTATATGATTCCATCTTTCATTTGCCATATGTGATAATAGTCAGAGACCAAATATTTACTTATATTCAAATTTGTCAAACAATGACATCACCAAGTATGGCAGTCCGTGGCCTCCAGGTGAGGAATCTGGCTTGTAACCGGAGGGTTGCAAAATCAAGGACTAAAGTACCCTTGAGCAAGGCACCTAACTCCCCCACACAGCTCCCTGGGCGCAGTAATGTGCAGCCCACTGCTCCTCGTGTGGTGTGTTCACATGTGTGTAATAACAGATGGGTTAAATGCAGAGGTTGAATTTCCCCATTGTGGGATTAACTTCTCATTGTTCAAAGGCCTTTAGATGGTTGTGGGCAGTGGATGTTTATGGGGAGATAGCAGGTCAACAATAAAAGTGGTGACATCATCTGAAAGCTGTGAACTTGAAGATTAATTTAAGATGCAGTGTCAAGTTGTTCTGGTCAAAAATATCTAATTAAAATGGCTTAATGAATAAATTATTTATTATTTGAAACCTATTATGGCGAATAAAGGGTAATAACATTAGTGGACGCTTTCTAAAGTCCGGTCCATGTTCAACTGTGTCCCAGAAGTTGTTGCAGCAATTTTTGGGTTGATATCATTTTATTCATCTCGAGAATGGATACAAGTGGTCAGAAAAAAACTCCAGAATAACACATCAATATGCCAAGACCTTTGGAACAACATAAAAGAAACCATGCTGAGATTTGAGTTCAAAAACTTCAGTCATTTTGGAGATTTCTGTATTTCAGCGATTGGATGACAAGCACTTCTGTTCTGTTCTGTTCTGTTCTGTTCTGTTCCTTTATTGTCTATATACGTAGGAAAGCTGCTCATCCTCTGAATGCTCCAGGTCTCTAGTTTATGGTTGTAAAGTTTCATGAGGCTGTGATTATCCTCGAGGTCACAGCAGTTCATTTTATACACTGAGGAACAGACTCAAGAAATGCTCTCACTGCAATGAACTGGCTACTACTGATGACTAACATCATCCCACATGAAGAGAACTGGACTCATTGAATCCACAAGAGTCTCAGCTTCCCATTGATACCCAGTTCATGTCATACAAAGCATGTTTAGGGACCTCAGTGAGCACAAATGTTCAAATACAGTAGGCGGAAATGGCAAATTTACTACATGAGAAAAACTGCATGTTATCTGCATAAAGTCGTAGTATTTATGTAAAGAGAAGACTTGTGGGAACACAGAGAGACTATTTTCATTCAGATAGCATGATGTCAGAGGTCACATGACCTCTTTGAAAATTGCCAAAATAGACTAACTTTGCAGCGTTTTTTCAACAACTTCCCAACATGGTATCCTGACATGCTTGGGCTCTATGGATTAGATCTTCTAGTTTCATATGATATCACTATCTTCAGTATACTCCTAAAAATGAGCCTGCTACGCCCTCCAATAAAAAAAATGCGGCATATCATTCTGCCGGCAGGACATCAGAACAATAACAAAGGATAAATCCTAATCTATAATGTTTGTTGCATTCCTGTGTTGGTTCCATAGAGCTACAATGAAATTATAAATATTAACCCTCTGGAGTCTCCAAAAGCTCCAAAGCATGGCTTCTTCATCACATCCAGACGTAAAAACAAAGCAGACCAAAAAAAGACACAAAAAGACACAAAATGACCAAAAAAAGACACAAAATGACAAAAAAGACACAAAATGACCAAAAAAAGATACAAAATAACTAAAAAAAAGACATAACAACAGACATAAAATGACCAAAAAAGACACAAAATGACAGAAAAAGACACAAAATAGCTAAAAAAGACAAAACAACAGACACAAAATTACCAAAAAAGACAAACAAAAAACACAAAAAGACACAGAATGACTTACTAAAACATGAAAAGACATGAAAAGGATTAAAAAATGGACAAAATAGCCCCATAGAGTTAAAACATGATAATCTACAATGAGTTGAGTTCCAGCAGAAACAAATCACTTGCACACACAAATACACAGAGGTAATAATGAAGTCAACATCACTCAACCTGAGCTCTGTTCTTCCACTGTTCCCATATGTGCAGGCACATGAATCTGGACAGGATTGGGCCGCCAACACAAGAGAATGCAAGGTATGAATGAGGAGCAGCAGATACATCCTTCATCAGGCGAACCACATAGTCAGACAGGCACTTTGTAGCTCCATATTCCCAGTCCTCCAGCCTCAACTTGTGTCCACAGTGCAAAGTGAAACGGAATCCCAGATTAGCTGGGATTACTCTGCTTACAAGCGGCATGTAATCCCACGCCTCACTGTCAGAGTAACAAATCACAACATCAGGGCAGACCCAAGCTTATTTGGGCATTGAGGAACATTTAATCTCACCACCCCACCCTGTGGAGTATTTTATATTGAGATTACACATCATCAGTGCATAAACCTTGTGTTAAATATTGTCACAGTGTTGTTTAACATCATTTCAAGATGAAAGTTATTATGAATGTTAACATTAGAAATGCAATGCAAATAATCATGTGTTAAAGTACAGGGATGGAAGAGTGCATAAATAACTTAAATTAAAGTAGCGGTGCCCCAATTTAACCCTTTATTGGGCGAAGAACTATCTTTGGTAACTTCAGTGGATATCTAACTGGGTCCCCATGTCTCTCTGTTTGGTCGTAGAACCAATTGAATAGCAATCAGGCTCCTGCTTACTTTAGTGATTTGCTTACTCGCAATGAGCCTGATCTCTGGCTAAGATCCTCCAGCAGGGCCCTGCTGGGGGTTCCTAAATCCAGACTTGTCACAAAGGGGGCTGAGCCTTTGCTGTTTGGGCCCCCAGGCTCTGGACCTCCCTGCCTGGAGATCTCAGGCAGGAGGCAAACTCAGTGTCATCTTTTAAATGTCTTTCTAAAAGTCATTTTTATTGTATTGCATTTTATTGACCTCCTTTTTCTTTTATTTACTTTTTTAAAATATGGGTTTAATTGAATTTTGGTTATTGTCAAACACCTTGTAACATTTTTGAAATGTGTTATTAATAAGTTATTAATATTATCATTATTATCAATATTTTTATTATAATTATAATTATTATCATTATTATTGTTATAATCATCATTTTTATTATTATTATTATTATTAGTAGTAGTAGTAGTAGTAGTAGTAGTATTAATAAATCCTCTTTAGTTAGTTTCCAGTGTTGTAAGGAATTATAACAGAAATAGTTAATGTGTGATTACTATAGATCTTTATTGTCACTATTCAACCCTGGAATGAACACCATGGTGTATGTAGTTTACTTTTAACATTTGAGTTTGAAGTTCTTTAGAATAATCTTTTAGGAGGTAAATAGCTGAAAAACACATTTGTTTGTGTGTGTGTGTGTGTGTGTGTGTGTGTGTGTGTGTGTGTGTGTGTGTGTGTGTGTGTGTGTGTTGATTCCTCTCCTGGCCTCGAGGTGGCGCCTGTTGACAGAATTAAGGGCTCGCGCTGCAATTGGATGATGTTGAGGTCTCGCGAATGTATCGTGAACGCGCGGCGCGCCTCTCAGCAGGGCGGACATTGGGACTGTGTGCTATCAATCACTCCTCTCGCATGTTTTGATTCCTCAAAGTTACTGTCAGTGGACTAGCTGTAAAATGTCCACTGTAACGCAACCTGCTAACGACCAGTATGTGTTCCGTCGACGTGAATTCGAGCAGCTGCGGTCAGAGAACCAGAGAAGATGGCATAATCCTCAACATGAGCCCGGAGCGAGGCGGACCGCTCTCCACCAGCAGAGACCCCAGGTAAAGAAAGTACCGTAACTAGCTAGCTGGAGCTAGCAGGTATCAGACTCAAGCTAACGCTGGAGCCCCGGACAGGACACTCACGGACCCGGGAGACTCGGGACTGGGTTGTCGGAGCTCTAGTCAGTGTGTCCTGAGACAAGTTAGTCAGTGTCAGGTTAACTCACTACGACCTCACTGTAACACTTTTCAGTCGGATTAACAGTAATTATTGTGTGTGACAAGCCCGAACAACAACAGCGCGTGAGCCAAACTCTAGTTCAAAAATATGATATTTCAAGTTTCTAGCCAAAGGCGAAAGAAACACAGGCGGTAATACACGACAAGTTAATATTGTCAAGGAACCGGACCAAGTACTGAAGTCCTGATATAGAACACGTGAATAAGTGGCTTTATGGTGTAATACATTAAATATAACGCTAACACGTGAGCATGACGCCTTCAAAAATCAACTCAAAACCCACCTTTTCATAATAGCTTACAAGACCTGAACTCGAATCCCTCATCTCTGTTTAGTTCTGTCTTTTGTGTTTGTGTATCTAATTTCTGTTATGTTAAACGATTTTGAGTACATTTAAAAGCGCTATAAAAATTGAATGTATTATTATTATTATTATTATTAATTTGACATGCAGAATTGAAGGGTTTTTAGTCATTTAAGCTCCTCAAGTCATGTCCTACTAGCTGTCTGTTTATGTATTTATATTAAATGTGAGTACATGAAGCACAGGAACTTTAAATGAAACGCATTTTCAAAGTCGTTTGGTTGCATTTTCGCTTCACGAGATACATCACAAATCATGTGATGGCCTTATTTGGAGTTCACTAATCATTTATCAGTTGAACAAACAGGAAGTTAGCTGTTTTATGATTCTTTATTATTACATTGATTGTGTTCACTGGAGTCGTATTGACAGCCCACTAACAGGAACAGCCTTTAACTACTATTTGGGTGATTCTCATGAAGCCTGTCTTAAGTTCTGTCTGTGAAGATTATAAGGACATACTTTATTAAACTAAATATATGTCACTTTTATATAAATGAACAATATAGCCATAATGAGGCACAACTCATTGTTTTTTGTTAAAATAGTGTCTATTTTTAAACATATTTTTCACATTTTCACAAATTCATTACTGTAATGCGTCCAGATAAAAATGTCATGGTTTCCCCACACTTATATACAATAAATATTTAATAAACTTTATAAAGATGAATATACATTTGTTTAAAAATGTACAGTTTAACAGAACATATTCAAACATCATGATTTTTACCAATATATAAAGAACAAAATCTGAATGAAAATTGATGAGAAAAAATGGTTAAATGTTATGGTAATGATAGAATTGTTTGCATTACAATATGTGTATATTTTAATAAAATACATTTTAGTAATACCAGCTACCCTTGAGCATATGTAAGTACTTGCCAAAGAAAAAAAAAACCCTTTCATTGTTTTTTTTCATTTAAAAATGTGTTACGGTGATGAATTTTGCTCACAGTGGGCCTCATTCATGAAACGTTAGTAGATTTGTGCGTAGATTTGCACATAAAAGCCTACGCTACTAAAAACCTACTCCGGATTCATGAACGCTGCGGGAAACTCAGATCTGATCGTAATCACGTGTGTATGATCATGAATGCCAATCCATCGTAAGGTGGCAGCGCGCTCCCGATAATCAGCAATTAGCATGAACCCCGCCCATGAATTGCTAATGACCACCATATAAGGAGGTGTGTAGAGGCATCCTGTCAACCTGTCAGTCATGGCACAAAGAAAAAAAGAACGAGAAAGAAAAAATAATTTTTCCGAAGCGGAGATTGAAGTTATTTTGGGAGAAGTGGAGTCCAAAAAAAATTTTTTATTTTCATCTGTTAGTAGTGGTGTGACAGGGACAGGCAAAGCGAAAGCGCGGAGGGAGGTGACGGACGCAGTAAATGTGGTTTCTGTAGTGCAAAGAACTACGTCCGAGGTTAAACGTAAATGGTTTGACATTAAACTTGCTGCAAAGAAACGCATTAGCGCACACAAAAAAAGTACATCTGCCACAGGAGGAGGACGCTCAGAGTCCAAATACCCCGTTGGTGCGCTCTACAACGGCCCGAGTAGCCGCGTGCGCCTCATTGTATGCTCCTGTGGTGTCTGCGGGCTGGCCAGTGGGGTCATAAGCCACGGCGTCAGTGGGTAACCCCTATCCCTTATGGATATAGAAGGGTAAGTCCATATATAACACACACATGTGATTATGCAGGCTATATTCTTACCAATGAGCCAGCCGTCTCTCACAGCTCCATCCTCCAAACGCGTGCCAACTGCGCAATTACGCAGGATGAATGCGTCATGCGTCCCACCGGGCCACCGTGCCACAACGTTTAACAACACACACTTTGCGTCACAGATCAGTTGCACATTCACGGAATGAAAGTTTTTCCGGTTAATGTAAGCAAATGCATCACCGGATGGAGCCTTGATGCGTACGTGTGTGCAGTCTATGGCACCGATAACACCTGGCATGTTTGCAACTGCACTGAACCCCTGCATTACTTCTGTCTGCCGTTGTGCGCCATATGGAAATTGGATATACTCTGGCATTAATTTAATGATACCTCTGAGAACTGCAGGCAGGATGCGTCAATTTACATAGATAATTCACAATTATGAGTTTAATCTGAATCTTAATCCCGCCAATTGGCAACTAATTTAACTAAATATGTTATATTTTTAATCGTTTGCCATGTTTATATCACATGTTTCAAAGGCATCTGCGTATTGTGTACATAACAGAACGCATTATGAATTAAAATTGTAATTTCCAACAGTGACGAGCATTATTTATATGCATTCTTAAATTTACACAAGCACTACGTGTGGTCAGCAGCATGTGTAGATTTTGTTAGTAGCTACGAAAAGATCGGAGCTACTAAAATATTGATGAATGCGGAGATGCACGTAAATTTCCGTCTGCGAACGGTTTACACACAAATTCGTTCTGCTCACGTTTCATGAATGAGGCCCAGTGTCTCTAAACATGTCAGAAAATACCTTCAATTTTTTAAAATAGATTATAAATTAATATAAAACAGTGATTTTAGATTGTATGTGTTTATAAAGGGTCAAAGAAAATATGTATTCAATGCTCTTGGATATTTGCTATGAGCTGTACCATGTTCATGAGAATCACCCATTTAGAGTCATAATGCCAACAATGTAAACACAATGGCAGTTCAAATTGCTAACCAAAAGACATTGAAGCCAGAGTGCATGTTTTGTGTTTTATGGACAAAAATGGATTGTTTTGGTGGATTTATTGGTTCACTTTTATATGGTCCTGTAGTTACCAGATGGTGCCATTGCAAAACCATTTGCTAGTTGTGAGGATTCAACAACATTTTTAGCGTCTGCTAAATGACATGTAATGTAATTTAATTTAAATCAATGTATCTGTGGTCTGTGTGTAGGCTGTGGTGAGCTGCTTTCCATTTTTCTATTTGCTTTTCTGCTTGTGTTGATTTCGTTATGTGAGCAGTTCAGAAAGTCAACAGGTTGATTTTATCAGAGCAACTGTGGTGTTTACAATGCAGCCATGATGGGGTGTGTCTCAGAACGCTCTCTATTTCATCAAGGAAGTAGATCATTATAGATCGAATGGGATCACAGGCAGCCAAGAGATTACTGGTTCAGTTACATTACAGGGGCAGTGATAGCATCATCAGCACGTCTGTTCACATTAAGAAAGATGAAAATAAATTGTAGAAGCATTTTGTAGTGCATCAATATATTATTCACATTTCACAGAGGCTAAATACAGTTAAAGAAATAAATAATATGGTCTTAATTCACCATTAAACATTCACCACCTAAATCTGAAGTGTATGGATGTTACTTGTAATCAGTGAACATAGCAGGAAACGGCCACAGTGTTTTTTACAATGCTTTGTGGGAATCGTTGAGGGACATAATGCTCTAATACGGAAGTCACTGTAATTACTGTTGTCGGACTTTAATAGCCTCTGGGAGCTCTTTAAGCTTCTATTATTTTTGAAAGCTTTATGGTAGTAGATTTGAGAGCCATTGGTAGTTGTTTGATGAGATGATATTCTCAAGAGCCAGACATATTACAGAAGATGGTCAACATATTACCACTTTAACAGGTCACAGCATTGAAAGGGTTTCACAATACAAATATCTGGGTGTCTGGTTAGATAAAAAAAACTCACATTCAGATTTCATATTGACATACTTACAAGTAAATTAAAACAAAAAATGGGATACTTGTACAGAAACAAAACAAACTTCCCTCTGTTCTGTAGGAAACGGATCATTCAGGCTTTATATCAGTTCTGGATTATGCTGATGTTATCTATAGACATGCTTCTGCCTCCACTCTCACCTCACTGGACTCTGTTTATCACTCTGCACTCCCATTCATCACTAGTGACAGTTACTCCACCCATCATTGCTATTATACAACAAGGTGGGATGGGCACCTTTATCAATCAGAAGAGACATGCATTGGTTCCTCTTCATTATAATAATAATAATAAACTTTATTTGCAGAGCACTTTTCAAAACAAAACGCTACAAAGTGCTGAACAGCAAGTAAAACAAGCATACAAGACAGAAACAAGCACACACAAAAAAACGTACTGTTTGTTCTTCATTATGTTTTCTCTGTACTCTTGACATCATTGTAAATGAAGGGTTGCCCTCAATGATTCCTCGAGAAATAAATAAAGGATAAATGAAAAATAAATAATTGCTAATGTATTCATTGTAATGAATATTGATTATTTATTGATCTTGAAATGCACCCTATTACTGTATTTCTCTTTAACCTTGAAATGAAGTAGACTCAAATAATTTAGACACCATGTTATTATTCAAGTTATGACAATAATTCTATGAGCAAGTCAGCAACAGGTTGTTTTATTTATTTCTCGAGGAATCATTGAGGGCAACTCCTCATTTACAATGTCGAGAGTACAGAGAAAACACAAAACGGAGTACAGGGAAAAGACATGCAAAAACATTAAAATCAGTTGCAGTGAAAGGCAGAGTTATTTGTTATCATAGTTTTAAACTGGTTTTTGTTGATTATAGTCAGAGATCATATCAACTTTTCAGATGCCTCTGGATGAAAACATTCACTCTAAACCAGAGCCTTAAGATGGACCAAGGGTGATACAACTTTCCCTCTATTTGATTTTTACTTTACATTTTCAATAGGGTTTTTTTTAATTCAGTAATTACAAACTGGGATCTGTCACTGTAACCAGAGTTCTAAAAATGTAACCCAGTTTGAGATGACCAAACCTGAGCAAGCAGACCTGAAATCAGACTGGACCATGAGAGTCATCAGGGTTACAGCTATATGGTTTTGGCTGCTTGTGGGAGACGGATGTCCATCATAGTCAATGATAGGATTGTCACGATACTAAAATTTTCAACTCGATGCCGATACTCAGGAAAATATTCGATACTTGATACCATTTTCGATACCACAAGGATAAAAACAAAGACCCCAAAATTTTACAGACATATTTTTATTAACAGGAAAAATGCAACATGTAAATGTAAAAATTAACAGAACCACAGGTTAAATATTTATAATAAAAAACAGTTGTGCAAAAAGAAACTGCAACTATGATAACAAGCTTCAGGTCTGAGGTGGTGCAAAAAATAAATAAATACAATAAACAATAACAATTAGAACATCGATACTTTTGAAAATGAGTATTTTATCTGGATACAACGTTTTAGTATTGATACTTTTTTGAGGATCAATACTTTTGACAACCCTAGTCGATTGTACAGTCAGTGGCATTGTCTAACTTGGAGACCAGAATCTCGAGCTCAGGTTGTATTTGCTCTGACAGATATGCCTGGTAATTCTCCCATTGTGACAGATTTTCACATGTCCTGCCCTGGACACACCAATGACAACCATTTATCTGATGTATGGCGATAATAAGATGACCAGCGCAACTCACAAAACTCAGATCAAACTTGTCAAACTAGGCAGTGCTGGTGAAAAATGAATTGTTGTCTATTTCTCTCCTTAAACGTTTTGAGAAACACATTTTAGTGACAGTTTAGCTGTAATTTGATAAAGTTTAATCGATTTATTAAATTAATCGTTAACTATTTTGATAATTGAATAATTGGTTTAAAGACAACAAGTCCAAATTCTCTTATTTCAGCTTCTTCAATGTGAATATTTCTGGTTTCTTTGTTCCTTTATGACAATAAACTGAATATCTCTTTGGTTTGTGGACAAAACAAGAGATTTGAGTAATTTTTTTACATGGACTTTTAGTATACCATTGGATAATGACTGAATACATAAGCTTAAGCAACAAAAATATTGTTTATGTTTGTTCAAGTCCAACAGACCAGTGCAATTTTTGCCATTAAGTGTAGCAATAGCATATTTAGAAATATAGTACATTTCATAAATTCAGGTAGCCTATAGGTAGGTAAACCTTCTGTAAACTAGAATACTTTGGTTTTTGAAGTAAAACACAATCCACGCTAGCTAGCACACTAGCCGCTAGCTGCTATATGTTTAGCATTGAGGTGATACTTGAGGCTGGATGTGCTGCGGTGATATGTGAATTCCTTGTTGTGAGAAACGTTCTGCGGTGCAAAAATAAGTGCGATTAAAATGCGTCAACTTTTTGTGTCATTTTTGTGTAATTAATTAATCAATCTTAATTAACGCGTTAAAGTCCCGGCCCTATTTTTTATATATTATGTTATGTAATGATTCATGAAATAATAAATTATATATCTAGATCATGTTGTCCTTGTGTGAGGTAGTTATGGTACATCCGTTTGGTAGTTTGGCATACAATTTAAATATTTCAGATTTGGACTGGTACTGGTCTTGTGTTCCTGGTATTCCCTGCTGGCCTAACCTAACTATCCACTGATGGGGATTTTATGGAGCGATTTTAATGATGGTGTGGGATATGATTATGTTCTGTAACCTCAACTTTGTCCTCACAGGTTGATGGCAGCCAGACTCGACCTCGACCTGCCAGTGATCCCAGCAGCAGATGGCTCCAGGAAAACGACCCCACCACCAGACCCCAGCTGGACGACTGTGAGCGGATGGGGACTCTGTTTGGGATGCTCAACAAGTGTCTGCGGCGGATGGGCTTCAGCCAGATGTACTTTGGGGACAAGATAGTGGAACCAGTAGTGATTGTATTCTTCTGGCTGCTGTTATGGTTCCTAGGGATCCAGGCCCTAGGACTGGTGGGAACTCTGTGCATCATCATCATCTATATCCAGAAGTAATGAGAGCGGATGATCAGTGGAGTGGAGACTGCTGTTTTCTTTGGTTAATGCTTACATATGTGGGACTCATTTCATGCTAATGGATGTTTGGATTGCAATCTGCGGTGGATTTGTGCTTTTAGGAAGGCAGCAGCATGGCGGAGGGCTGTACTGCTCTGTAGGGATGGTGGTTTAGCAGGCTCCATTTTTCAGGATTGTCTCCCTCAGTAACAGGAGTGCTGTGCCCTACTGCATTTGCTGTTATCTTGACGTAATGGTACTGATCAGCTGATTTAAAGGAACAGGAAGACATTGTGGGAAATGGTTTGTTTCTATTTGAATCAGAGGCCACAGAGTGAATACCAGGAGTCCCAGTACTCAGGAAACAGGGCTGCACACATCATGTGTGGAGTGTTTCACTTAAAGATCAGACATCTTTGTTAACATCCAGTGTGTTACTTCGGGCTGCTAGCACAGCAGTTATCAAGCCAAAAATCAATCAATCAATCATAAGGAAATGCTGACATACAGTACATTTTGTGAAACCTTTTTGCAGAAAATGTTAATGATCAGATGGCTGATATATGAGAAAATCTAAGTATTGTTAGTGTTCCAATAATGGAATTACAATCAGTAATTACATCTAGTTGGTAATGCATATAGCTTTTGCAGTAGCTGTGGAGAGGGATGGTGCCTAGAACTTGTTATAAGTTGGGATCTGTTAAATATCAGTTTAGTAACTTTCTCTACTCTCTCCTGTCTTGGTGCCTTTGATTTCTGACATCCATGGAAAGATAATCAATTGAATTGGGATAAAACTTCCTATTTGTATTGGAAACTGAATGTGTTAAAGACAAACATTAGTGTTGTCGTAGAGCGCAGACTCTTCAGCTGACTAGCTGACATTCACAAAGTTTATTTATGTGCTAAGTATACTAACAGCATATCAATATTATTGTATTGGACTAGATATTGTTTTGCGGTTTTGGTTATTTTGTGTAATACCTTCCATTTGTAGTCTGCACAAAGCATTGTGCCTATCAGACCACTTTAATTGATTGAAATGAATACAAAATGCATCTCTTTATCATCCAATCTTTTTGTGATCACACTGAAATTCTCCTGAGGTTAATATATGTTGTGGAAGCCAAGGTTCAGGTGCTGTTAGTCTTTTAAATAAGCAATAAGTCCACAATAAAAACACGAACCCAAAGCTGAATGTTCACATTGCAAACTAAGGTAGATGAGGCCAACCTTGTCTCCTATAAATCCCCCACATATGCATCTTTTTTGTGTGTGTTATTTACATTTACAGACACCATTTCCAATCCAAACTCAATACCTCACAATGACCAAGTGAAAACTTCCATCCATCATTTTCTAATCCTTATCCATGGCTGGGTTGCAGCTACCAGCTCCTCCTTCCCAAGCCATCATGTTGTGGGTCGGCCCCGGGGCCCCTAACAGTTGCACGTACCTGGAGCACTTTCACCTTTTGACGCAGAGGAGAAACAGCTCTTTGGATATCTGGAGGTGCCAACTCTCATCCCATGTGATTCACGCTCGGCTACTAACCGCTCCGCAATTTTTAAGGTCAACAATCCAAAGGGGGGGTTATACAAGTTTTCCCATCCAGTCTACATATGTTTTTTGGACTTGGAGAAGGCTTAACAACATGTCCTTTGGGGAGTCCTGTGGGCTTGTTGTTACCAGCTATCCAGTCCCTGTTTAAACAAACTTAGAGATGTGTCTGTATTCTCCCTGACCACTCTCCTCGTCTCTGCTGCTGAAACCCGATGCTGCCACAATCATGCTTCACTGTTGGGGTGGTATTATGCAGGTGATGAGCAGAACCTAGTTTCCTCCAGACATTATGCTTAGAATTCAGGCTGAACAGTTGGATCTTGGTTTCATCAGAGCAGAAAAGTGTGAGATTCCTTTAGGTGCTTTCTTGTGTCTTTCACTGAGGACAAACTTCTGTCTGGACACAGATCAGTGGAGTGTTGCAATGTTGGTTGTCCTTCTGGAAGTTTCTCCCATCTCCACACGGGATCTCTGAAGCTCAGCCAGAGTTACCATCAGGTTCCTGCTCACCGCAATTACAAAGGCCAGTCAGGTCAGAGTCCTGGTTGATCTAAACTTCTTCCTTTAACAACTCTGGATGTCAGTGTGCCCCACAAGCCTGTCTGAGCTCTGCTCTGTTCCTTTCACCTCATGGCTTGGTTTTTGCTCAGGTGTGTGTTTTCCAAATTATGTCCAATTAAGGCTACATTTACATGATGACGGTCTGAACAGAAGACGCAAAAGTGGCGTCGCGTCTTCACTTTTTATTCCGCATTTAGACGAGCGTTTGCAGGAGGAAATCTGCTGCATACGGTGATCTAAAGTGTGTGAATGTGATTGGGTATGCAGCCAGGCGGCATCACTTAAAGCCATAAGAGCATCTTTGGGCATGTGGAAGTTTTCACGCCACGCATTTTCATCAGCTACTCCTTCCACAAAGTTCTCCACCATCACTAGATCTCCCAGGTCTCCTCCAAAGCCGTCTGGCTCCTCCCACCAATTGGTGCATCCAAAATGTGATGGAGGTAATTCCAGATCCTTCTCTGTTCACTAATACTATCTGTACATATCCTGTACATTTGGTGGAAAGACTCCTGTAAGTTTATTAGAGCTGCCAGAGCAGCTTGAAGGTCCCACCATGGAAATAATCCCACATGTTTCTTTATTTCCTGTACTGGAGCATGGATGTGATGTAAACGTGTACGTGACGTGAGCAGATCAGATCAGAGTTTTGTGTCTTGTCAGTGTAGACGACACGCTACGGAGGAGCGGATCTAAGTTTTACACTCTGGAGGCTGGTTTCACATTTTTGCATTTTTAAGCCCCAAAAACGCCGTCACCGTCTAAACGAAAGGCACTTCCCATAAAATATTTTGTCGTTTTTACCTGCAAGCGTCCTCGTGTAAACGGGGCCTAAAATGAATTGTAGTGGACTTCAATCAAGATCCAGAAGAGCCAGAAGACGTTTTTTTTTTTTTCTTTCTTCAAACAAAATACATTATATATTACAACATCTGAAAGTCTAAATGCACTGTATGTTCACCATATATATTTATTATTAGTTTTTAAGACAACGACATTAAGAACTGTTAGTCCCCCAAAACCATTTGATCTAAAGCAAAATACTTGCCTTTGAATGCTGTTCCTTAACAGCACCAAGTCACATGAATGTGAAATCATTGTGCAGAGTAACAAAACTAACTAATGACTTTCCCCAAATCTACTGGTTATAGTTGGTTCTGAGTGGATTTTTTAAGCATTTTTTTCTCTCTAGGTGTTATTTATTAACTGCACTAGCTTTTCCAACTTCCTGTACACTGAATTGAAAAACAAGACTTTCACACAGGTAAAACTGGAATGTCGTTGAGTGATTATGAGAAATGGTGGGTCAGGCAAATTGACGGAAATGTATTAACAAAACAAATAGCAACTAATCTCACAGCTGAATATCTGAGAGTATGGGAGTATATAAAGGTGGACTTTTATTTGATTGGGGGTTTTTTCTGATAGTCTCAGGTAGTTTTTACAGTTGGATGTATTTTCTTTTATTATTTCCTGACCACACACTGTTGTCAAAGAACTGAATTGTAGGCATAACACTGATTTATTAGTTTACTACTAAGTACCAAACATGATCACACATGGTGATGGGCAGTATGTTTACCATTGATTTGTTTGTCCTTGTTTTTAAAAACTGTCATTGGTTATTTTGAACATGTATAACAAATTATTGTTTATAAAGTGTTAGTGCTGAGTTTTATGCATACTTACAAAAGAAACATCGAATCAAAATGTGTTGCAAGGTCATTGATTGATTAAAAGTGAGCGCTCCTATCGTGTTCTTTGGCAGTTTCTTCATCTTCCAGGTAGCCATTGATTATGGGCTGAAATATGTGCCACCAGAAACTGATTTTGAATTATTTATATTTTATTTTGAATTGTTTAACTTGAATAATTGCATTAAAAAACTGAATTTGAATCACTGATTTAAGTTTGTATTGTTCAATTTGAATCATTGCATTGAAAATCTGAATTGTAAATTGAAATTGAATTTGTTAGTTTGGAACTGAACATTCAGTTCTCACAATTCAAATTCATTCGCAATATTAAATTTCAATTTTCTGCAACAAAGATCGAGAAGTGCCTCTTCGGCCAATCAGCACCTCTGTTTTTTTTTTGGTAACATTTGTTGCCACCCGGTTGCCATGGCGCCTCTTCAGCCAATCAGCACTTCCGATCCGTTCCAGCCTCATCCATCGTCAAGCCAGTCTAACTTCTTCCTCCATTTCATGGTGACTGGCAACCGGGTGGCAACAAATGTTACAAGAAACGGAGGAGCTGATTGGCCGAAGAGACTTTCTGTGTATCTTCGTCACAGAAATTTGAAATTTAATTTTGTGAACTGAATTTGAATTGTGAGAACTGAATGTTTAGTTCCAAACTAATATTCAATTTCAAATTACAATTCAGATTCAGTTTTTCAATGCAATGATTCAAACTGAACAATACAAATTCAAATTATGTGATTCAAATTCACTTTTTTTTAATGCAATTATTCAAGTTAAGCAATTCAAATATAAATAATTCTAATTCAGTTTCTGGTGGCACATATTTCAGCCCATAAATGTTCTCCATTTAGAAATTGGATTGGTAGACTCTGGGACTTACCAGGTGTGTGTAATCAATAATAGAGCCCTGTTTTTTTTGTGTGGTTTACCATAGACTGCATAGGTTTAATCCAAACATGACTAAGGAGTCAAAACAAGGACTAGCTGAGCGAACTGTGAAAACTGTGAAAAACATAGTTTCTGATGTCATTTCCACTTCATGTAGAACACATACACAATCTAAAATGTGTTAAAAACCATTTTGTATGTTATTGCAAGAAAAAAAACTCTTCAATTTAGATCTGGTATGGCATGGTTTCATAGCCCATTTCTGGCACTCCTTTTTTATTGTCTTTGGTTACAAAAGGCAGAAAACCAAAAAGAGTTGGGAAATTATAGGGAGGCAGGTTCAGAAGGAAAATCATCTGAAAAACAGCCTGATAATCAGCATGTTAAATGTCTTACAGTATACGTTACACAGAAAAGAAATAGGGTCAGGCTGTACTGCCCTACGAGTTTTACTTAAGAGTAAAATATAACATTTCTTTATGATATTAAGTCTAAAATACACAAATCGTTGAATAGAGTTGTTTAACACTTTTAAATACAACAAATTTGAAAATATTTATTCACTGAAAACAAAATATAAAAGCTGAAAGAAGACGACGACATTATAGTTACTGCACTCTGTTTATCATTACTATTAGAACCTTTTACAGCAATGCAGTAACTACGTTTTTGGTGTCAAAGGTCAAATAAATCATCATGATTTTTGAGCATAAAAATTACATCATCAATACATGTAGAAATAAGTGTCATATCCTTTATCGACATGTAATCCATTTGGCTGGCCAGTTAAAAAACTTTAAAGCAGTTTTTCTCAGTTTTACCTTTTACGTAGTTACTGCAGTTAGACTTTGTAGGGCAGTATAGCAAACTGAAAAGGTTGCTCCACTTTGAAGAAGCAACAGAGAACCGGTTTGTTCACATTTGACATTTATTTACGAAGAGAAAAAGTGCTGAAAACAAACAAGATGATTGAATTCACACAAGGAAAAGCATCCAGTGTTTCAAGAAGCAGATCCACTGAGTCTCTGCTGCATCAGCCCCGACTGGAAGAGATGTTCAGGTTTCACTCAGCTGGTGATCCACATGAGAACATGCTCACACTGTGGTAATACATGCTCTGCATACTGTGCTGCATGGAGCTGCTATAAATTTGCATGCAGTGAAACCACAAGACCTTTACCTCAAATACTGCAGGCAATTAGTGTATTGGGAGAGCACACTGGCTTTGACAGCAGCTTTCTGTTTACAGTTTTTTACAACCTATTTTACAACCGCTATGACCCGTTTCTCAGAACCTTATTAACTGTTTGGGGAATTGTGTGTTTCAGGTGTGATGTGCGTTAAACGGTTTTGAAAAAGTTTTTGTCATGCTTGAAATCTAACTGTGTAACTAAACACAGACACACACTTCCAAAATACAATAATACACTAAGACAGTCCACCAGATCTACCAAAGCTCTGACACACGTTGTCTTCAACAGAAACATTTAGTCAGTCACAGAAACACTGACAACTGATGGAAGAACACAAACTCAATCACTTTGCATGTGTCAAATCGACTTTTTTCCTTTTAATCAACAGATTATTGTATTGATCATACATGTAAATTACAGTTTTTTACAACCGATATGACCCGTTTGTCAGAATCATAAAAACGTTTTCAAAACTGTAAATGCACATCACACCTGAAACACACAATTCCCCAAACAGTTAACTTCATGCTCAAAATCACTTTGCATGTGTCAAATCTACTTTTTTCCTTTTTCTTTTACAATCAACAGATTATTGTATTGATCATACATGTAAATTAACCCTCTGGAGTCTCCAAAAGCTCCAATTCCAGACTTCTTCATCATCCAGATTAGAAAACAAAGCAGCATGGAGCCCTACTGTAAATTTACCTCTAAAGTTCTGGCTGAAACTCCATGAGGCCAGTTTCAGTTTGATGATGATATACCAAGTAAAACTGGAGACAAGCTCAAATATATTTAGTATAAAATGATAGAACTGGATGGAACCCTCTTATATGTTAGATTTGACACCTTTGTTCATATTTACAACATTTAAAATTCTTTATTGAGCATGATAGTGTTTTGAAAGTAAAAAAACAGATTCAAAATCACATTTTATGTCGGACTAAAGGGTTAAAGAAGACACAAAATGACCGAAAAAGACACAAAATGACTTACAAAGACACGGAAAGACATGAAAATGATTTAAAAAATGGACAAAATAGCCCAAGACTCCATAGAGATAATGTTTGTGATGATGTTCTTCATTTTTCATTTGTTGGGCATGAATTTTGTCCCTTTTTTGTACAACACTCAGTACAGAAAGTGAGCGAGCCATGTCAGAGCAGCTTTGCAGAATGTTTATCAAGAAAAAGACAGTAAATGGGGATTTGCAGTAAACACTTTACTGTATTGCAAATGAAAATGACTTACAGTAAACAGGAAAAAATCAGCATTTAGCTGTCATTCATTACTGTATTGTCAAATAGACCAAAAGAGAAAGGAGCAGAAGCTGATCAATGTAATCTTCAATCCATTAGTTTTGAACATGAGGTTTTCTGTTTTGACAAACTGTGTGAAAGCATTTTGAAAACTCACCAGTTAACATCTACTGTTTTGGTTTTGATTGAGCTTGTGTGTAAAAGGAGTTAAAACTAATTTTAAACGTGTAAAATGTGTGTATTTTCTGTCAAAAGAAGAAGAATTGTGTTAATTGTATCGCCCACACAGGCTGATGTTGTGGTAAATGTGTGAAGAGTTTTGAAAAAGCGGTAAAAGTATTGAACAACGGGTCATAGCAGTTGGAAAAAAGCTGTAAGACATTCATAACAATGAGTCATAACTGACACTGGTAAAAACAATGCTTACTCAATCCAAGTATCATGAAAGATAAACACTTTACTGTCATTCTTTATCACTTTTTTCAGTATAAAACTCTTACCAGCAGAGAGGAGATGAAATATTCACTTTACATGAACACACCATGTGAAATATATTTTTTTAATTATATTCAAGTGCATTTTATTATTACTTTTAATATAATGTAATATTTTACCATACAGTCTATATCCAAAGGCGTTTTATTTTATTTTTTAAATCCACAGTGAACTGTTCTGTGAATATCATGATAATCTTATTTCCATATCTATCTGGTCTTTGGGCCTGGTTGTGTAACACTTAATTCTGAAAACTGAAAAACCGCACGTCGACACAGCAAATATATTTTTGGAACGCAATTTGATTATTTCACGTGGTGTGTCGCCGTCTAATTTCCAGGTCACATAAACCCGACCAATTAAATATAAAAATCAAATTTCCTGGTGCCTGATTTTCCGTTTTGCATTTTTGATCTGAGCCTAATATTGAATTATTTTGTGTTATAATAAAAACAAATAACAAAATAACCAGTGAATTTTTCATTATTTGATTTTTGATTGCCAGTTGAAAATGGAAAGAACGAATGATACACAGATTTTTTACTCAATGTTGTGAAACATCGATTTGTAATTTGAGCTTGTCTGCATTTAGCAAATCCAACTGAACACCGATATTTACAAGCATAAATATATTTACAATAATACATATAAAGTACATTATCAGCTTCCACTGAAGGGTTACAGCTGGGTTCAGGACAAAACTATCAGCATCACAGAGCTTCAGAGCCACGTTCTTCATGTGTATTTCACTGTTTCATCTTTTGTACAAATGCAACACGGCCCTACAAAGTCTAACTGCAGGAACTATGCAACAGGTAAAACTGAGAAAAACTGCTTTAAAGTTTAACGTGTTTTAACTGGCCAGCTAAATGGGTTATAGGTGATATGACACTTATTTCTACATGTATTGATGTCATTTTTATGCTCGAAAATCTTGATTTATTTGACCTTTGACCCCAAAAATGTGTGTGTAACATGAGTGCAGTAACTATAATGTTGTTGTCTTCTTTCAATTTTTATATTTTGTTTTCAGTGAATAAACGTTTTCAAATTGATTTTGTTATCAGTGTATTTAAAAGTGTTTAACAACTCTATTCAGATATGTGCCTATTTTAGACTTAATATTATAAAGTAATGTTATATTTTAGTCTAAATATCATTTTATCTCACTTTACTTCATCACTATCTAGATAATAATTTCCCTTTCAAATAAACTTATAATTTCTATTATTTTTATGTTTAAATTAGTATATATATCCAAAGCAGACTGTGGTAAGTGCAATTACTGCTTGGTTTTGAGTTGGATTTTGTGGTTTTTATATAATTATCTTGAAATCTAAAACTTTTTCACATGATAAAACAGACATCAAGGAGTTAATTTTTTAGTTAAAACTAAATTTTGACCAAAAATGTAGTTACTGCAGTTAGACTTTGTAGGGCAGAGTAGAGTTATGTATCTTTATTTGTGTCTCCTCACCTAACCTCAGTTTGTGCCTCTCATGTGTTTTCATTATGTGTTAGCGGGAAGGATAAATATCTGGCAACCCAGTTGTCTTGAAGAGCCTTCAGAAGTGGATTACTGTAAGATTGCCAGATATTTCTATTTCCAAAAAACAGATGCTTGGCTCTGGGACTCACTGCAGAAATAAAACATGAGTGGCACCTGGCTGCTCTCTTCTATTGCACGTTGCTGTATTCTGTCCTACAAAGTCTAACTGCAGGAACTACACAAAAGGTTAAACTGACAAAAACAGTTTTACATTTTTTTTAGCGTTTTTGAACTGGCCAGCCAAATGGGTTATATGTAGATAAGTGATATGACACTTATTTCTACATGTACTGATGTCATTTTTACGCTCAAAAATCATGATTTATTTGACCTTTGACCCCAAAAACGTAGTTACTGCATTGCTAAAAAAGTCCCAATAGTAATGCAAAATCAGAGTGCAGTAACTGCAATGTTGTTGTCTTCTCTGTCTTACTTCATCACTATCTAGATAATAATTTACCTTTCAAATAAACTTATAATTTCTATTATTTTCATGTTTAAATTAGTATATATATCCAAAGCAGACCGTGGTAACTGCAATTACTGCTTGGTTTTGAGTTGGATTTTTAGTTACTGCAATATTTACATTATTCTTTCTCTGAAATAAAATAAAATTGAAATCTAAAACTTTGTCACAAGATAAAACAGACATCAAGGAGTTCATTTTTTGTCGACCAAACTGTAGTTACTGCAGTTAGACTTTGTAGGGCAGAATACACGAGGCCACAATCTGGGCTGGTCTGAGCAACCGGGACAACATTAATAATCATTCACAACATTTACTGTATTTACAAGAGCATATACAGGATGGGCAACATTAAAAAAATAATAATCATAAATTTCAACACACTTCATTCATTTTAAATAAACAGGATTTGAACTGGGCAGGATGAAATATGTAAAATGTAGAAACAAAATTGTTTAGCTCATTATCAAGTGAAAATGTTGAACAGCTTCTCCGCTGGGAGCTCTCAATCTCAACGACAAGCATTTAGTTTTTTCTGACGGCCAACTGGTGTCTAGCTGTCTGTACTTACTCACAGAAAACAGGATCAGGAATCAATAAGGGAATTGATTTTAAAAAGTTAGACCGATAAGCTTTACGGAAAATGACAATGATGTTGATAATGGTATAATTTCCTTATTATATTGATTAATTTAATAAATTAATCATCATTCAGTATTGCAGGTTTTCCTCTTTTACAACATACTTAATTTATATTGTTTTAGATTAATCCATCTATTGATCATTATTATTATTATTATTTATCTATCTATATATTTATTTATTTTGACATTTTGGGGTGGGGATTCTGTTCTGAATGTTCCTGTATGTCTGTGTTTTATTGTGAAAAAAACGTAATAAACAAAGTTAAAAAAATATATATATTGCAGGTTTTCCTCATCAACTTGTTTTTGACAACTTTGTTTTCAATTCTTACTTTTTGAATAAAAACCCTTTTGGTATCACTACTACTGCTTCTAATGCACAACATGGGTCAAAAATGTCATTATGGGGTATTGTGAGTATAATTTTAAGGAAAAATTAATGAGTGAAGCGCTGTGAAAACCTTCCAGATCCACTGTATGTGTGACAAATGATACATAAACATGTTGAATATATTAAATATATGAGTGTCTTACTGCTAAAGTATTTGAAACAAATGACTATTATTATAGTGTTAGGTCTTTAATTCTAAATCAAATTTGGATGAATGAGTCATTTTTGACCCATGTGTGTAAAATTAGAATACAAAAAAGAATACAAAAACTATTTTTCTTCATAAAGTATGAAAGGAAAAATGGATATAATGATCGGTTGGAATGAAAAACAATATTCAAAGAATACTAGGACTAATCAATCATAATATAAATTGATTTCAAAAGATACACACAGCAGCATTAAATAACATGAGAAATGAATGCAGATCATTTTGACCCATGTTGTGCATCGAAGGGTTAAAAAGACAGAGTAGTAACTATGTGACTGTTATTATACTTGCTCACCATTTGGATTTGATCTTGATCATCAAGGTTGCTATGCAACACTTCATGATGTCATCACTATCTGGCCATTGATTCATTGAGCACGTTTGATGACATTAAAACAGAAACTGAGCCGTTCACACCTCTGGATCAGTCAGTCATGGGACTGAAGCTCTTGGAAACTTGATCTCTGTGGGATGTGTCAGTGTCCGTTGCCGCCCTCAGACAAGATGCGACTGGGCTCTGTGAACTTGGCGGTGGCGATGTAGAAGAGGGCAGGGCCGGGCACCAGGGCCAACAGCGGCAGGTCCTGCTCCAGCTTGTCCAATCGGGAGATGGAGATGATGCCGTAGGCGTGGAGCAGCCAGTGGCTGAACAGGACCACCAGACGCTTCTTCTTAGCCACCAGGTTCTTAAAAGACTGCAGTGATGGAGGGGGACACGGAAAAAATGTAAGCATCAATCATACACGAGAAACAGACACAACCATTACAGCAGGAGCACCAGCTCAGGCCATTTAATACCTCCAACACCAAGAACAAACATACTCAAACACACAATTATCTATTGCAGTGATTCCCAACAGGGGGGGCCCGACTTGACTTTATTGGCTTATTATGCTAATTATGGAAATTGCCCAAAGTGCAACTTTTAGCAACCAAGTTAAATTCCATCCATTACGCCTATAGATGACATTTCTGCAATAAAACTTTAGGGTACTCAACATTTCTGGGTTCAAGAAATTACGACTAGACTATTAGCGCAGCAAATGGGACTATAGCGGGACAGATTAGAGATGTCTGATGAAGTCTCCTTGCTTGGCCGATGATAGGTTTGTGTCAAACTGTCATTATAGCCCGTCAGAGCGGTCCATGCCAGTCTCGAATCAAACCCACCACTGATGATGAATGTCATCGAAAGGCGCCTTTTTTTCTCAAAAGTCGCAGGTGTCAAAGCTGTGTTGACAGGAAAGAGGCAGACTAGGAAACGGCAAAACCAACTGGGGCAGTGGGAGGGGCATCAAGGCCACCGTGGCCTCAGGGCAGATGTGTTTTTTAAGGGCACGAGGCCAAATTGCGAGGCGTGAATTTCCTGCCTTGATTATAACCTTGGTCTGTGTTTGTCTCTTGAAATATCATGAAACTGGAAATATTATAAGAGCAAAAATACAATGAAATGGTCGGTGTATCTATCTAGTAAATGCTTTTTCCAGTCTACTTAATGCACAATTAGAATAGAATAGATGTTTTTTTTTTTACATTTATTAATGTTATTTATTTATATGTATCCTGATTAAACACTGACTTAGTCTATAGGCACATTCCAACACCAAATTTGAGAACTTCTCACAGACTTTCAAGGTAAAAATGCAAATGTTTGTTCTTGTTCTTTTACTGAGTATTCTTACCTGTATCTCAGACGCAGACATGTAAACAGCCAGTGTGACGAGAGACAGGACCAGTATGATGTAGGGAAACGCATAGTCTGAAACATAAAAACTGTCAGTCACAGCTGCACAGCTCAGCCTGCACAGTTAATTATAGTTAGTTCATCTGTATTTTAGTCAGTCAGACAAAAGTCCTGAACAACTATCAAAGGTCTGCAGCTCATTTACTCACAGAGCAGTCCTCCTCCCACAGCCTGCAGCACCGTGAGGATGGGGAAGAAGTACAGAGCAGCGTAGATGCTCTTGAAGCGGTCAGATTTGCCCAGACCACATGCTATTTTCTTTACCAACAGAGGACGCAGCAGCATCATCAGCACCAAGCAGAAAGCATAGTAGATCAACACGATGGTATAGCTGAGGAAGAGGAAAACAAGAGTCAGTCACAGACTATGAGGGATAATATTCAAATAATACTATTAACACTAAACCAGAGGAGACATGATGGACTCGGAAATATCAGAAAGCATGAGCATATTTGAGGTTGACAAAGATAGTTTCTAGATGTCCACCCCAGTGAAGACATGGAGACATGGAGACGGTGCTAAAAAATGTCAGTGCATCACATATTTTACCATACCACTCTGGTCGATGAAAAAACAACCTACAATCATGCTGTGATGCCAATTTAGAAATGTCATCATTAGTTTTGGTAACTTTATACACAGTCAACCTTTTTCTTCTCTTTTTTTAACACATGAACCTTAAATCAGTGCTACAGCAGCAGTTGAATACCACACCTGTCAGCTCACTGAAGCTTTAACTGGCACAGGCTCTCCGAAATTGGACAATAGAAGATTGGGGAAATTGCCTTGCCCCCAATTGGAAGATCTGACCCTTCAGCCAGTGAATACCTGTGGGGTGGACATGGAGGTGGTGCCAAGTTCTAAGTATCTAGGTGTATACCTGGATAATAAGTTGGACTGGTCCCTAAACACAGACGCTCTCTACAAAAAGGGGCGGAGCCTCCTCTTTTTCTTCTTGAAGCTCAGATCTCTGGACATGTGTAGTAAGATGCTGCAGATGTTTTATCAGTGTGGGGTGGTAGTGTGTTGTTTTATGCTGCAGTCTGCTGGGGAGGCAGCATCACACACAGAGATGAAGGCGGTTGGACAGACTGGTCAAACAGACTAGTTTGTTGATTTGAATTGCTTATTGAAAAGGCAAGTAGTGAGGAAAGCTAGGAGTATCTGTTCAGATGGTACCATCCTCTCAGCTCCGAGTCTGTCTAGTACCATCTTGTGTGCGCTAATGTGTCCCTAGGGTGAAAAAGAACAGGTACAGATATTAATTTATCGCCACTTCCATTAGGGAACTAAACCTGGTTGAACAATGATGTTGATGTTGATGTTGATGTTGATGATGATGATGATGATGATGATGATGATGATGACGATGAGTTTGATATTGACGACGATGGTGTTGTTGATGTTGTTACTGGTGACCTATATGTGGTTGACACTTCACCTGGAATTGCCTTCTGTTGCACTATTGTTTTTTGTTTGGTTTTGTTTTGTTTTTAGATATACTGAGGCCATGGTCTGTTGTATGTATGAGTGTTGGAATGTATTGTCTTTTATACACCTAGACTGCAACCAAATTGCCCAAGTTGGGACAAATAACCTATACTTGACTTGACTTGACTTGACTTGAGAAGAGCTGGTTCTGTGGTTGGAGCCAGGTTGGAGCCACTGGAGGAGGTGGTGGAGAGATGACCTGTCAACATGTTGGAGTCCACCCTGAAATACCAGATCATCTGATACACAAAACCTTTATGGACCAAAACAACAGCAGTGGACGGCTCCTCTACAAAAGATCCTTCTCTCCTCCAGTCATCAGGCTGTCTCACTCTAACAGAGATTGTATTTTCCAGATCTAAAAGCTGTTTCTAAAACTTCTCGGCGCTGCCACGAATCTTTTTTTCCCCCCATTATTTGTCTTCAATTTTTGAATAAACTCTGGTAAGATTTTGTCATTACTCACAGCGGGTAGACAGCCTCCTGGGTGCAGTGTAACGTGTTGATGTAGTCTGGACTGGGGTTGTACAACATGGTGTACCAGTCTGACAGCATCTGGACCCGACAGGAGTGGATAGTGAGGTTTCCCACCGGCTCTGTGACCAGCAGGGTGACCACAGCTGACACGCTGCACTCCAACATGGCTGTGATGTGCTGCAACAGGGCACTGGAACTGAACAGACAGAGCATCAGGTCTTTACATTTTATTTTGTTACAGTTTAATAAAACAAATGATTAAAAAATGCCACATTCGCTGAGGCTGCAGGCATCAAATCTATTATTTCTCTTTCATTTCATCAGGTACTCAGCTTAAACCTCCCTTTGGAGTCTTGGGCTGTTTTTTCCGTTTTTGACTACTTTTCATTCTGCCACTTAGAAAATGTTTACCATGCCATGTTGGTATCTTTCTTTCATCACAACCTCACCTATGTGACTTGAGAATATTGTTTTCACTTTGTTTTACTGATCAACATTTTGAAAAAGCAATGATTGATTGATTTTGATTGATTTTGTTTTTTTTTTTTACTTTTGAAAACGCAGTCATGCTAAATAAAGAATTTAAATGTTGCAAATGTCAACACACATATATACAAGCCAGAACTTCAGAAGGAAGCTGGCGGCAGGGCTCGACGCAGCTCTGTTTTTACATTTTGACGTCATGAAGAAGTCGTGTGATTTGAAAAAAAACACGGGCGTGATCTGCGACTCCAGACGGTTAATGAATCAATGTTTCCTGATTTACTGAAGGGGACTTCAATGGCTGATTGTGCTCAGATTGCGAGGACGGCCAGCTCTAAGCAGATTTAAACAAGAGTCATACTGCTTCCATTTCTTAATGATGGTTTAACTGAACTCTGTGGGATGTCCAGTCAGCTCTAAAAACTCTAAAACTAACTGAATTTGAAAACAAAAATTCACAACAAAATTAAAACTAAAACTAATGAAAAATCGAAAACTATTATAACCTTGCAAGGGAATTCCCTATTACAATGAGGGCCCTCACAAAGATAGAAGTACAATAGTGTGTGTGTGTGTGTGTGTGTGTGTGTGTGTGACCTCACCTCTTCTTTCCAGAGTACCACTCGATGAAGAACCAGTGCAGCACTAGTGGTAACATGGCCATGAAGCCCAGATAGAGCCAGTCATAGAGCTCTGGGGATCCAGTGCACAGTTCACACACATTCTGGAGGTTGGCCCGCTGTCCACGAGGACAAACCTGGCAGGACACACACAAAATCAGTGCAAGCCCAAAAGTCACGCTGCATTTTATTTTCTCTTTTCCCTCATACACTGGTTTTCTCTCCCTAATCTAAGGCCCCGTTTACACCAGGACGCTTTGCGGGTAAAAACGACAAAATATTTTATCGGAAGTGCCTTTCGTTTAGACGGTGACGCCGTTTTTGGGGCTTAAAAACGCAAAAATCTGAAACCACCCACCAGAGTGTAAAACTTAGATCCTCTCCTCCGTAGCGTGTCGTCTACACTGACAAGACACAAAACTCTGATCTGATCTGCACACGTCACGTACACGTTTACATCACATCCATGCTCCAGTACAGGAAATAAACAAACATGTAGTACCATCACATTGCATGAATTGAAGCCATGTAGCAGTCTTTTATACTATTTTAGACTTATTAGACTTATAAAGTAATGTTATATTTTAGTCTTAATATATTTTTATCTCACTTTTTTACTTCATCACTATCTAGATAATAATTTCCCGTTCAACTAAAATTATAATTTCTATTATTTTTATGTTTAAATTAGTATATATATCCAAAGCAGACCGTGGTAAGTGAAATTACTGCTTGGTTTTGAGTTAGAATTTTGTGTTTTTTATGTCATTATTATCAAGGAGTTCATTTTTAGTTATAACTCAATTTTGACCAAAATGTAGTTATTGCAGTTAGGCTTTGTAGGGCAGTATACTACACTAATAAAGTAAATTGATATGTTGTGTCAGCAAAAATAGAACTATGCATTTTAGATAATGCAGTACTTAATAATATGACTATTATACTGCACAATCACATCTACATTTAATGAATAACTTCTGTCTATATTTTGTCATTTCATTTACATACACAAGGGGGGGAAATATTCGAAACACCTTTAAATATAATGCACTCTAGATGAACACCACGACTAACTACAAACTATAGAATACATAAAAAGGAGAATTATCTACTTTTTGACAGTGACAAAAACTGAAGATGCATATGCTTTGTATATGTAGAATTTATGGCAGAGTTGCTGAATTACATTTTACAGGTGCACCTAATTAAGTCTGTAACAATATTTCTAACATTTCTTCTGTAACTGCAAAAACATTGCTCTTACAGCGTTTATAGATATTTTCCACTGTCTACATTGAGCAACATAATTTCCCAGCAACTGAAGCGCTTCTGCAATAGACTGGGGAACAACCTGAAAGCTGAACTAGGGCTGGGCAATATATCGATATAAAAAATATATCGATATATCTTTAAATGTGATATGGAATTAGACTTTTTCGCATATATCGATATAGTTCAAATTTGCGTGGTGATCCTTGCTCCAGGCAGTAGAAATATGAAGTAGCATTAAAAAATAGCGTAAATACTAAGAACAACAACAAGAATGACAGATGAGTAAATGTACATACAGTAGAGTCATCATTTATAAATTATACAAAAATAACAATGCATAAAATCACTTACAGGATTAAAATTCAGAAAATCAAACCATAATATTTGGTAGTTATGTAAGGACTGGTGTTGATTAAAAAAAAGTAAACTATATAACGATAAATAATATTAATGTAGAATATTTCTAAAGCTTGATTTTGGAAAGCACTTTGTTTTATGAGTGTGTTTAAGTGAAACCAGAGCCAAATTTATTTTTATTTAAGATATTTTTTATTTGTGCACTTTATTGAGCTTTGATTAAAAAAAAAAAAAAAAAAAAAAAAAAAAAAAAAGGTTCTTCTGTTGTTATACAGTATTTATGTTCACTTAAACAAACGGTTTCAATAAAACTACTTGTGACATGTCATATTTGACTTTGACTGAACATTTGCTCTCACTTTGAGATAAAAATATCAGGATATATATCGTATATCTATATTCAGCCTAAATATATTGGGATATGACTTTTGGTCCATATCGCCCAGCCCTATGCTGAACCAAATTAGAACAATCCTAGCTCCCTTTTCCAGCATAATGTCAGATGGATGACAGGTAATGCCACACAGGCCTACACATGACGTTAGCCACCAGCCATCAGACACAAATCTGACACTGAATACTTACACCACACTCTCCCTCCACTGATCCATTGACCATCATCCTGCCACAGTACATGCCAGGACAGGTTGAGCTCATGGCCACAGCTGCAACGACATGAAAACACTCAATAAAACAGTTAACTCAACACAGCACTCAATATCTAAAACGTGGTGTGCAGTGTTTTTCGTCTGGGTTGGTTAAGAAAGTCACGACATGAGGAGCGAGACTGGAAAAGGTTAGGGTAAGATAGGTTGTCGAACAAAATCGATAGTCAGATACTAATCAATCCTAAAAATTATTATCGGATTTGGGCAGCTGTGGCTCAGTTGGTAGAGCGGGTTATCCGCCGATCGGAGGGTTGGTGGTTCAATCCCTGACCATTGCAGCCTACATGTCAAAGTATCCTTGAGCAAGATACTGAACCCCATGTGTAGTGCGATGCTGCAGATGTTTTATCAGTCTGTTGGTAGTGTGTTGTTTTATGCTGCAGTCTGCTGGGGAGGCAGCATCACACACAGAGATGATCAGACTGGTCTAAAGAGCTGGTTCTGTGGTTGGAGCCAGGTTGGACACACTGGAGGAGGTGGTGGAGAGATGACCTGTCAACATGTTGGAGGCCATCCTGAAATATCAGATCATCCGCAAAATCACTACCCTCACAGCGGCCAGGGAAAAACTCCTCAAAAAACCCTTTTAACAGGGAAAAAAGAAGAAGAAACCTCAGGGAGAGAGACAGAGGAGGATCCATCTCACAGGACGGACAGACGTGCAATAGATGTCGTTGTACAGGATCAACAGAGTAGAATAGAGTAGATAGAGGTTGAAGGGGGAGAGAGAGGGAGGATAGAGAGAGACAGAGAGGAGCAGCCACAAAACCTTTATGGACCAAAACAACAGCAGTGGACGGCTCTTCTCTCTCCGTTGCAGGACGGAGAGATACAAAAGATCCTTCTCTCCTACAGCCATCAGGCTGTCTCATTCTAACAGAGATTCTACCAGACTAACTGAATTTACCCTCTGGGATAAATAAAGTAATTTTGATTTGATCTGAATGGTTTGTCAGTGGTGGGCGCAGTGCTGATTTGAAGTGTGACAGCAGTAGGATGAATGAGGAGCTGTGGCATCTCTCCTTAAAAACAGCGCAGGTGAAGCAGCCTGTCACTCAACGAGCTGTTCATATAGCTGTATAAAACAACGCCATGAGAAAAGATGTCCCTCTTCTGAACATTGTAGTTTCAACACGTCATCGATCAGCTGGTGCCTGTTTCCAACAGTTGATTCTATTGTATCATGGTTGTCTTTCCTAAAGTCCTGCTTCACATCTGTCCTACATCATATACATCTTATGACTTGGTTAAGCAATTTGTTGGACTATAAAACCGCAGCCCTTATTTTCAAACTCCTGTACTGTATAAACTCCTTGCATATTGTGTTTAATGGTGGATTTCATACTGATCCAAACAAACCCTATCTCCAAAAAGTATAATAAATAGTATATAAATACGCATTATAGTAATGGTGAATGTTTTACCTAGTGAGTCAATAACTAATCAATCACTAATATTACCAAGTGAATGATGTGGGCTGTTATTAAACAGTGGGCTGTTGTTAGCTGGTCCACAGCTAGTTCCAGTTAGCGTTAGCAAAACCACACTAGGATGCAACGTTACGATGTTCTAGTTATGAGCTATATTAAGCTAATTATCATCCGATGCGAAGTGAACACTGAATCCAACTTTAACTTACCCATTGTGTACCCAATGAAGATTAAAGACGAGCTTTCTCAGTGCTACCGTGTTTTCATTTAGTAGCTGGGGCTCCAACCGGATGCGGACCAAATTGAGGTAACACAAACAGGAAACGGTTCTTCTTCTTCTTCTTTTGAGTTTTATTGGCGGTTGCCAGACCAATATACAGGTGCATTGCCGCCACCTACTGACTGTAGTGTGGAGCAGTATATTGACAGGACAATAAGGAAAGAAAATAATCAAACTGATAATACTAAAATAAAATTTTAAAAAATAATGGTCCTAGAGCCATCTACCTTCTCAGCCACATGTTCCTTGCAGGACGAGTGACTCATTTTAGTAATTCTAGGTGGACTTTTAAAAAAAAAAAAAAAAAAACATTTTTGTATTTATATTTGTTAAATTTATATTTCTACTATGGAAGCTGCTTTTTCACAACCACATTTTTCTCTTTGCAGTCACAGAGTGTGGACCTGTGCTAGCTGAGTCTGTAACATGTAAGCCTGGGAGTGCAGCGCTACTTTTAGCCTCGTTATTTCATCTGCTGTAACATTTTATGTCAATAGTAATAATGTTTAGGTTTAAGTATATATCTAGATATTGTAATTGTAATTAACCGTTTGGAGTCTGTGGCTATTTTGTTGGTTTTTGACTCTTTTTCATTCTGCCTGTATTTATCACATAAAAAATGTTCACCATGCCATGTTGTTTTCAGTGTTTTCAGCACAACCTCACCTATATGACCTGATCATTATTTTTTTCATTTTGACTTACTGGATCAACATTTTGAACACAAAAAAACACACAAATATTTTTTAACCCAAAACACACAAAAAAATATTTTTATATATATTATATTAGAATTACACATAAAAAAATGTTAAAAAATACATAAAAATCATAAAAAACATTTGCATTAAAATGCTGAATGTACACTGTAAAATGTGAAAAACCTCAGCAAACTTCAGTAAAATCATGTTGCACTTGGTCATGGTGGTTTTAACTTTTGCTGAAAAAGAGTTGATGCATTAAATTGGACATGGAAACTTGTGGAAAAGCCAAAACTTTAGAGTTGAGCTGACAGCAGGGCTCCATGCTGCTTTGTTTCTACGTTGTGACGTCATGAAGAAGTATTGCTCTGGTGCTTTCCTGGACTCCAGAGGGTTAAAAGGAAATATCTTGTAAATCTTCAAAAAAGATGTCTGAAGATGATGAAACAAAACAAACAAATAAACAAAAAATTTAACATTAAACCAAAAAGAGTTTTGTGCATTTTAGTGCCACCGTGTGGTCAACATCGTTTGAGGAAACAACATCCTCTGTGTCCTCACAGAAGAATATTTATTCATTCATTCTTTTGTATTTTTTAATGAGGTGCACCCAGTTCAAAGTTATAATAGTTAGAATTTTCCATTAGTTTTAGTTTAAATTTTGTTGTGAATTTTTGTTTTCGTTTTTAGAGTGAGTTTGCTAGTTTTAATTCATATTTATTTTTTGGAAAATGCTTAGTTTTAGTTTAGTTTTTTAATGGGGTATTTGTTGGGGGTGAGATTCAATAAGGTCACTATAAATGTTTCCTTTTATGTCCTTTGCCTTTAAATGTTCTTGATAAGAGCCACAGCCAGTCTTTCACAAAAACAAACAATGATTAAATAAATAAGCCTCGATAAAAGGGCACTTTGGACATCAAGGAGTAAAGGCCCCTTTAACCTGAATTATGATTAAAATCTCCCCCTCTCTATTCCCTGAAGAAAACTGAAATACAGTCAAAATCCCAGGAAAATGACAGTAAATTCATCTTGAGTTTTAAATATTTTATCACACATGCAGTATGTGTTCCTAAAGTTAGCCCTCCACCCTCTATAGAATACATTCCTTACACTTTCTTCTGCACTGACACAGAGCTGTGGATAAGGGTCAGACAGATCAGACAAATGCTACAGCCACATGTTAAACTGCACTAATGGTGATAGGACCACAGTTGCTGGAGTTGCTGTAGTTTTGTAATAATGTGACAGCAACAACGACAGCTAATTGTCACTTCAGCTGCAATAATCCCAGGGTCAAGAATTGAAGAAAAATCAATCAATCAATCAATCAATCAATCAATCAATCAATCAATCAATCAATCAATCAATCAATCAATCAGACTTTATTTGTATAGCACTTTTCATACAAGAGAGATGCAACACAAAGTGCTTATCATAAAAAAGGAGAAAGTAATAATAATAATAATAATATTTATTATTATAATTATCATTATTATTATTATTAATAATAATAATAATAATAATAATAATAACAAAACATAGAAGCAAGCAAACACCCTCCACCCTGACCCTCCATCCACCATCCCATTAAAAACAAAGCTGAAACTGAGGAAGCTCCATCTCAACATGGAGCAGAGAGGAAACACTGGAGGCAGCTTATAAATTAATTAGATAAAATAAATAAATAAAAATATAGTAAGGTAAGATAAAATAAAAAATAAAAGTAAATAACAATGCTAACAATAAAACATTTTAAAAGCTAGATGAAAAAGATAAAACAATAAATAAATAATTAAGAAATAGAGCATGATAATATATATATATATACATATATATATATATATTTATACATATACATATATATATATATATATATATATATATATATATATATATATATATATACATAAAAGACACACAAAAAAGACAAAATGACTGAAAAAGACACAAAATAACTAAAAAGAGACACAACAACAGACGCAAAATGACCAAAAAACACACAACAGGCACAAAATGACCAAAAAAGACACAAAATGACAAAAAAAGACACAAAATAACTAAAAAAAGACACAACAGACACAAAATGACCAAAAAGAGATACAACAACAGACACAAAATGATCAAAAAAGACACACAAAAAAAGACACAAAATGACAAAAAAAGACACAAAATAACTAAAAAGAGACACAACAGACGCAAAATGACCAAAAAAACAAACAAACAAAAAAGACACAAAATGACCAAAAAAGACACTAAATAAATAAAAAGAGACACAACAACAGACGCAAAATGACCAAAAAACACACAACAGGCACAAAATGACCAAAAAAGACACAAAATGACAAAAAAAGACACAAAATAACTAAAAAAAGACACAACAGACACAAAATGACCAAAAAGAGATACAACAACAGACACAAAATGATCAAAAAAGACACACAAAAAAAGACACAAAATGACAAAAAAAGACACAAAATAACTAAAAAGAGACACAACAGACGCAAAATGACCAAAAAAACAAACAAACAAAAAAGACACAAAATGACCAAAAAAGACACTAAATAAATAAAAAAAGACACAACAACAGACACAAAATGACCAAAAAAGACACAAAATGACCAAAAAATAAAAAAATAAATAAAAAAAAGACACAACAACAGACACAAAATGTACAAAAAAAAGAGACACAAAAGAGACACAAAAAAGACACAAAAAGACATGAACAGGATTCAAAAATGGACAAAATGGTCCAAGACTCCATAGAGTTAAGGATAACTGGGACTGGGTTGTTATGGGTTAATGTCAGAATGAGCAGTTTATGCAGCTAATGGTGTGACCATAATGGCTGCTGACCAGTTCAGCACGTTATCTGGTCTCTAGTGGTCTCTAGTCTACTACATGAGTCCAGTCAGGGTCAGCACAAAGACTGGAACAAACCTGGAGCCTCATCACTGGATCACTCGCACCACAACACCTCATAATGTCATTTTATATGGACACAGATGCAAAATCTATCACCAGTTACCATGGCAACTGTATTAAACGTCACATGAAGCTATGAGCACGTTCATATGGAAGGCGTGGTTTCAAAGAGGGAGCAAGAGCAAGGGATTGTAGGCAGAGAGAGAGAGAGAGAGAGAGAGAGAGAGAGAGAGAGAGAGAGAGAGAGATGTGAGTTGATGAGCTCGTGCAGAATCGCGCTCTCACCTGGGATTTGTGACGCTGGTGCTGTGTGCTGTTAATGGAGATGTTTGCTGTTATTGTTCCTCTCAAATCAACAGGGTGGCCCTGCTCTCTGTCTCTGTCTCCGACGGTCTTTTCTTTCCTCTTCCAGTGGCGGAGAAGCAGCTGATGGACACAGTGGACTTTCTCCTCCTCTCCCTGTGAAAGGATTTTAAAGGCCAACATCTGAACAACACATGCAGCCTACAGCAGAGGGACTGGACCAGCCAGAGCCTGCTGTGTGCTCCGGCTCAGACGGAGGAAGCAGCCGAGACAAGAGGACAAGAAGCGGCTGATGGAGAGGAGCAGCTCGGTGCTGTGGAGGTCACAACAAAGAGGAAGAGGGGAGAAATGAACCACGTTTCACACCTTTTATGCAAGATTAGCAAACGAGCTTTAACAAAAATTTTATAACCTGACCTTTTTTTTCCCACGGAATGTAAACAAATAACTTCCGGCTGAGTTATTGAACTGATCTTTCAAAGACAAAGTGAGTTTTTGGGGCTTGTTGTGCTGCGACTGCCAATTAGTTTTATATAGCAGAAGAAGTACACTGCAAATTATTTGTTTCTAAAAAAAATAATAATTTAGATTTAGAAGTGTTAGATAATTAGACTTATTTTCTTATTTTAAGCGTTCAACATGCTTATTTCTAGATTTAATCATCTTAATTTAAGAAATCTTGTCAAGTGAAATTATCTGTCCATGCAGCAAGATCATTTCCCTCAGATTTACTGTTTTTATCTTGATTTTAGACACACCTTTTTTTGCAGTGTATGCTGTTTTCATTTCAAGATGTCAGACTATAGTAGAAGCTGTGTCATTTTCAAATAACTCGACCATAACACCAGGTAGTATCCTAAATACAGGTGAATCAATCAAATCAAATTTGTGCAAAATCAGAGAGCTACCAAAGCAATGCTGCTCCTACATGAAGCGCATTCCGGAACATAATGTAATATGGCAACATATTACAATTAATGTTATTTGTAAACAAAACTAGGGCTGCAACTAACGATTATTTTCATTATCGATTAATCTGTCAATTATTTAAACGATTAATCAATTAGTGATTTGGTCAATAAAATAGTGAAAAATACAAATCAATGTTTCCCAAACCACAAGATGACATCCTCAAATCTCTTGTTTTGTCCACAAACCAAAGAGATATTCAGTTTATTGTCATAAAGGAACAAAGAAACCAGAAATATTCACATTGAAGAAGCTGAAATCACGAATTTGGACTTATTGTCTTTAAAAAACTGCTCAAACCAATTATTTGATTATCAAAATAGCTGACGATTAATTTAATAATCGATTATTGTTCGATTAATCGAATAAATTGTTGCAGCTCTAAACAAAACTGTTACATCATAATTTTTGGAAAGTGTATATGATATGGCATTACAATTATATTTCCATCCAGAGAATTAAAATAAAAATAAAACTGAACTGAAATAAAACCTAAATCTTACCAGAGTTTTAAAGTTGAGATAGTTAAATAATCACTCTTGACACTTTATTTTTTTTTTATGATTGGGCCCCTGTGGATCCAATATTAATCTTGAGAATGGGCTTCAGTACAAGAAGGTTCCTGGTGAGCTTCATGGGATAAATGCATGGCCAGTAGTTGTTACAATAACGATCATTTATGTAATTTCTCACAGCTATGTATAAATCCACCATGTAAACAAAAAAATTTCAGGCATTACGCTTTATTTTATGATCCTAAACACTTTTGACTTAATGCCATTATAAACTTACACAAGACCTAGATACTGCACCGTGACAGTTTTTTGACTCGCCTGTCTTTTCTCCTGTTGATGAATTTCGATAAAGTAAAAATAGGAAAGTGCAAATGGATGAGGAGGAGTTATCAGCTGCAACAAATGAACCCATGAAACCAACACATGCTGACTGTCATCTCAATAGACGTGTCTGAGACAAGGGATGACTTTTTGGTGCTTCGTCAATGGATTCACCTTTTAGCACAGCCCTCCGGGGCAGCAGTGGCAGCAACTACACAGCTGACACCTCAGGTCCAAGCTTCACCAGCCAGCTGGGCACTACCTCACCTGTGGTACCAAGGTAATTCACTCTGTCCACATTCCACTCAAGCTAACAGGCAGAATGGGGCATCAGCCCTGTTCATACATCCTTTACTGAAGCTACATTGACTCATAGCTGACACAAACATATTGCTAAGTGTCAAAACAGAGAAACTAGTTGATGTGATCAGAAATACAATTAGCAAGACAAATTGATTTCACATTTATAAATTAAAAAAAAAACAACACAGTCAACTAGCTTGGCTAACACCAGACTAATCACAAATGAGATTAGTCTGGAAACCAGCCATTCATTTCTCCGTAGAGGAGGCGTGGTTTACGACCCTCCAGAGCCATATATTAGGCGCAACGAATGTCTATCAAAAGCGTCTGTAGGTAGCTCTTAGCCAATCGTATCAGTTATACCAGATGACGTATGTAGAGCGACAGAAATTGATGTTTACACAGCCTGACTAGCCCATCTCTACTTTGAGACGAAAATGCTAAATTCTGCTTCTGCAGCGTTTTTCTTCAGCATGTTCTGGCTCTGGCTGCTGGCTTTCAAATTTTATTGAAACGTTTTCAGACATGGCCAGAGTAGATTGGGAGCCAATGAGGAGAACTTCAATTTCATATTGAGGTTGAGAGAGTTATGAGAGAACCAGGATTTAACTTCAAGGAGACAGTCGGAGAGGGATGAGGGTGGAAGGAGGAGAGATAGAGCTGGGTGTCATCTGCGTAGCAGTGCAAGTGAATACCAAATGTCTTGAAGATGTGACCGAGCGGTAGGAGGTAGATAATGAAAAGGTGAGGACCCAAGACAGAGCCCTGAGGAATGCAGGTAGTGACTAGGGAGAGCTGTGATCTGAATGTTTTGAGTTGAACAAACCAGACAGATATGAGTTGAGCCAGGTGAGGGAGGTGCCAGTGAATCTGACACACAGAGGCTCCGGCTGTAAGTTTTTCCATCACTCCTTGTTTCCTAACTCCATCCCGTCCATCTGGTCCTGTCACACTTCATCACTACGTTATCACAACAAACAGCACACAAATCTGTCCAATCTCCGTCCACTTCCTCATTCTACACAGCACCATCAAATGAAACTGGCTCTTCTCAACTACCGCTCCCTAAAAAATAAAAGCTTCATTCTGAACGAGTTTATATTGGACAATAAACTGTTTTTACTCTGTCTTTCTTGGCAAAAAACAAACCACGGGGTTGCTGCTGTTTACAGGACATCAAAGCAACCACAATTTCAATCCCCACGGCAAACTCATTTGAACACCTTGCCTTCAAACTTTCTGGTCCTCAAACCCCTCATTTCTCTCAGACATATCTGTATTTTTAACCCAAATATGTGCCATATCACCAGCCGTTCTCCTCCTGGGTGATTTCAACATCCACATCGACAACAACCACTGCAAATCTGCCACTGACTTTCTGGAGCTATTGCAATGTTTCAACTTCACACAACACATCAACTTCCCCACACACAGCCGTGGTCACACACTGGACCTAAGGAACTAATTCATTTCATTAATAAATTTATACATGTACTTAGGAGACAATAGAATAGAATCATCTCGACTGGTCTCACCATCCACGACCTATCCAGCCTCAACCTACATATCTCAGATCACCTGGCTATAACTATGGACATCGACATCCCCACTCCTACCCCAAAACACAAAGCACTATATCTTTCGTCTGTGGCTCAGTTGGTAGATCAATTGCCCACTGACCGGAAGGTTAGAGGTTCAATCCCCTGGCTGTGGCAGCCTACATGTCGAAGTATCCTTGGGCAAGATACTGAACCCCAAATGGCTTCCGACGCTGCATCAGTGTATGAATGAATTCCCAATGGTGGCAGGTGGCAGCAGTGTGACCTGGTGGCCTCAGCCACCAGTATGTGTTTGTGAACAGGTGAATGAGCGCAGTCTGTAGTGTAAAGCGCTTTGGATAGAAGCTTCAGAAATCTTAAATCCATCTCCCCCTTAACACTCTCAGCCATAAACTGTCTGCCTCCCCTCCCCCACTGTCCAATAACCTGCTGACCTTGTCAATTACTATAATGACACTCTTTCCTCCTGTCTTGACCAACTGGCCTCCATCAAATCCAAAACAGTCTCCTTTAAAGACTTTGCCACCTGGTACACCCCTGAACTTCACAACATGAAAGCACGTAAACATCAACTGGAAAGACTGCAAGAAAACCAGATTATCAGTTCACCTTCAAGCCTACACAGACCACCTTCCACAGTATAAAGACGCTCTCAATGCAGCCCGGTCCACCTACTACTCCCACCTCATTCACTCTGGCTCCACAAACCCCAAGGCACTCTTCTCCACAATTAAAAAAACTCCTTAAACACGACGACAACACCTCCTCATCCTTCACAGCCGACAAGTGCCAATCCTTCCTTTCATTTTTTCAAACCAAAGTCAATACCATATACAGTAACCTCACTACCTCCACCCCGACATCACTCCCACCTGCCCGCCTGATACCCTCCATCTCATAACACAGCCCCTGTCTTACTTCTCCCCTCTGTCCCCTCCGTCCGCAACCGTCCACCATGAAATGTTCCACCCGCTCTCTCGAACCCATCCTATTCAAGCTTCTAAAGGACTCCCTCCCTGCCATCTCTCCACTAATCACTACAATCATCAACTCCACCCACAGCACTGGTTCTGTCCCCCAACCCCTCAAATTGGCTGCCGCCACACCCATCCTCAAGAAACCTGGTCTTGACCCTGGCAATCCATGCAACTTCTGCCCCATCTCCAACATCCCTTTTTCTGTCCAAAAAACTGGAATGTGCCATCGCCTCTCAGCTCAAAACCCACCTCTCCTCCAACAACCTGTACGAAGAATTCCAATTGGGTTTTCCGCTTTCAACAGAGCACCAAAACAGCCTTTCTCCATGTCACCAATGACCTCCTCCGACTCTGGACATGTCAACATCCTCATCCTCCTTGATCTCACACCATTAAAAAAAAAAGTTGAAATCATGGAAAAAAGGTCAAAATGAGAAAAAAGAGCCGAAGTCACAAGAAATTATTCAAAATGAGAAAAAAAATCAAAATGAGAAAAAAAGTCGAAGTCAAGAGAAAATTGTCAAAACAATGAAAAAAAGTTAAAGTCACAAGAAATTGTCAAAGTGACTGTACAATTATTTCTGCCTCTTCTTTTTTTTTTTGTCCCTTAGGGTTGTTTCCATAGTGACCAGCCTGGTGAGCGCCACCACAGAGTCCACAGTGGGAAACACAGCGAACCTGTCTGGAGGCAGCCAGGTGAGTCCGCTCCAGGAGGCGTCCACGCCGTCGGTGCTGAGCGCCGCTGAGAGTAACTCTGTCCTGCAGGGCATCACCGTGGCAACCCAGGCCCTGCTCCTCCTCTCCATCTTCCTCCTCTCCAGCCTGGGGAACTCAGCAGTAGTGGTGGTCATCATCAAACACAGGCAGCTCCGGACGGTGACCAACGCTTTCATCATGTCGCTGTCGCTGTCTGACTTCCTCACAGCTGTTCTCTGTCTGCCCTTCTCCTTCGTCATGCTCTTCAGTAAGGACGGGATCTGGATGTTCGGGGATCGTTTCTGTGTGGCCAACGGTTTCTTCAACACCTGCTTCGGTATCATCTCCACCCTGACGATGACTCTGATCTCCTTCGACAGGTACTACGCTATCGTCAGACAGCCACAGGCTAAGATAGGGCGCCAAAAAGCCACTCAGCTGTTGGTAGCTGTGTGGTTAACTGCAGTGGTTTTCTCTCTGCCGTGGTATCTGTTAGTCCCAACACCTACAGAAATACATAAGCGAGGTTTCTACCACTGTATGTATGTTTTCCACTCTGGGACCTCGCGCATGGGGACTGCTTACAGCATCTGCCTGATTGTTGTGTGTTATCTACTGCCCTTCTCCCTTATGTGTTTTTGTCATTATAACATCTGTAAGACAGTCCGTCTTTCTGAAATCCGAGTCAGGCCAGTGACCACGTACGCATACCTGCTGCGATTTTACAGTGAAATGCGAACAGCCACCACAGTTCTGATTATGATCGTTTTCATCATTTTTTGTTGGGGGCCATATTGTTTAATGGGGTTGATTACAGCACTTGGGGACTATACGTTCAATCCTGCCATGGACACAGTGGCTATCTGGCTAGCCTGGGCTAACGGAGCCATCAACCCTCTAATCTACGCCCTGAGGAACCCCAATATATCCATGCTGCTGGGGCGGAGCAGGGAGGAAGGCTATCGGACCAGAAATATTGCCGCGTATCTCTCCAGCCAAACCCAAAGCCGAGAGATTCGGCTGAACCAGTCAGAGAGGATAAGGGACCGCTATGTGAGTCGTGTAGGAGTGAATCATAACCGACTGTCAAGTTCAAGTCCTGGAAAAGGAGGAGGGGGAGGGGAGGTGGCCATGTGGGCCTGTAAGAACCCTGCTGTGTTCTTCTGCAGAGACGCTCAGCCGGACACTGCAACACTGCCCAACTCTGTCAGTGGTCCAAAGATGAAAACAGCTGACACCAGCCTGTGAAACTCTGAAAGAACAGTTGTTTTCATCTGACCTGTATTTGTTGTTGTAGTTCTAGGGACTACTATCATCACATTGGGACATTTTTGGAAATACCAGATAGTATGAACACTAAAAAATGTTTACGAATCAAATCACAGTTTGTTCCAGGATTCAAAAGGATCGTTTGAGCTGGCCATATTCTACTTCTTCAATTACAGAACTGTTTGAAACTTGATTTAAGCAGCTGTTGTACAATACATAGGAGTTTTGAAGGACACCCTCAAGTCCTCGCAAGCATCCACAGGACCACCTGAAGGAATCCCTCAGAGATTGAGCATTGACGGGTTGCAAAACCTTTCTGTCAAAGACCATGACGTGTTTGTGTTGCAAAGGTCTTTCTCTCATTTCATGTGTAAAGCAGCATGTGAATATGGAAAACTGATCAAGGATTGAGCATTTCTTTAATCATAAACCTTCCATGCTTATAACATAAATGTACTGTACAGGTCATTTTCAGAAAAATAACACAATCACTCATTTGTTTAAATGTTTAAAATGTTCCAGAGTTCCAAAAGTTCCTCCCTCAGAAGTAAAGGCCTCACACCAGAAACTTCAACCACACACTGGAAAAAAGTGATGCTATAAGCTTGGTGACTCCTCGCTGTCAAACTACTGTAGCTGGTGAGCTCACTACACTGTAAAAAATGTTTGTAGAAATTTCAGTAAAACACTGCCAAATTACATCAGAAATAGGGCGTAAAATAAAAAATTGTATATCACCGTAATAGACACTTTAAATTACCGTAAATCAAAGAATAACACAAAACTTTTACTTTTTTCTGCCATAAACTGTAGGAAACACACAGTTTTGCTGTAAAAATATAACATTTCCATGTGAAATTAATGGAGAGATACCATGATGTGTGAATGAATTACACAATTACCCTAAAAATAACAGGAATATCCAGTCTAAATTACAGTTTTTGCTGATATTTGAATTGAAATTTAGAGTAGAAAACCCACTCACTGTATTTTTTACGGTGAATTTCTGGCAACCACAGCTGCCGGTATTTTAAATTAAACAGATTATTTTTTACAGTGTAAGACCACCAGGTTGCATCAGATCTTCAAAGTGCCAGATCAGCTAGCCAGATAGTAGAGCTAACAAAATATATTCAAGAGACATATTTGCACCATCAACCACTGTCTCAAAATCATCTGCAAACTGTGCCTCCTTTAACCCTTTATCGGGCAAAGAACTACATTTGGTAACTTCAGTGGATATCAGTGCGGGGCTAATATTTCGAGAAAAAAGCTGCAAATTTACTAGAATCAAGTGGAAAATCTACAAGAAAAAAAGTCGCACATTTAAGAGATTTAAAGTGGCAAATCTGTGCGAAAAAAGTTGCATTACAAGAAAAAAGTAGGAAAAAAAGCAACTTTTTTCTCGCAGATGGAATTGCAATTCCATGGAAATTAATTGATTTGCTTTGAAATGTGGCTGTTTTAAATGCTGGTAAAACCAGGCCAGTAGGGAGGTGGTTATAGCTTATTTCCTTGAACTTAAACAAGTAGTTTGATTTAACCAAACCTTTGAAATTGCAGATCAGAAGCTGAATATGGACAGCCATAACTGGGATGTTTAGAAAGGCACCAAAAAAACAACTTATTTTGTTGTTCAGATATGAGGACTTTTTTCCATTTGCATTTGGTTTTTGCATTTCCCTCATTCAAACTGTAATCCTGTTGTGGAATTATTTGTTATGACATTACTCTGTATTGCATTAATGTTTATAAATCTGAGATAAGGTTTTAGCTTGAATGTGTCAGCACTGCAAAAAAGTTGTGTCTAAAAACAAGATAAAACAGTAAATCTGAGGGAAATGATCTTGCTGCAGGGACAGATAATTTACCTTGACAAGATTTCTTAAATTCAGATTATTAAATCTAGAAATAAGCATGTTGAACGCTTAAAATAAGATAAATTAAAGCTGCAAGCAGTGATGAACTGGCCCATGCAGAGTGACCTGAGGATTATTTGTTTCTTAGCAAGATTTTAAAAAAATTTAAGATTTAGAAGTGTTGGATAATTTATCTTGTTTTAAGAGTTAATTTCTAATTTTAAGTGTTCAACATGCTTATTTCTAGACTTAATAATCTAATAATCTTAATTTAAGAAATCTTCTCAAGTGAAATTATCTGTCCATGCAGCAAGATCATTTCCCTCAGATTTACTGTTTTTATCTTGTTTTTAGACTAAACACCTTTTTTGCAGTGAGGTTTTGGGTTTTCACATTCTCACAAATACAGTAAAGGATTGAACCCTGAGTCAGATGTGATGTCTTTGTGCTCTTCAGGCTTTTTCGATCAGTTCAGCTAAGCTTTGTTAATGTTTACCTATGTGTCGAAAAGCTATCACGTAATATTCCCATCATTGATTTAGCTGTTACAGTAGGTTTTAACCAGGCAATAAGTGTATGCATTTTGTTGAAAGGCGAGCTTGTTGAGCTGTGACATGGCAGACAGTAGTCATGTGAGCAACAGAGCAAAGACTGGCTCACCACAGCTTTTACTGTTTGTCTCTTATCTTGCGGAAAAGATGAAGTTTTAAATATTCACATTTTCCATCCTTTGACTTGTCCAGCAGAAAAAGTCCAGGTGTAAATAACACAATAATCATATCAATGAGCAGGCACTAAAAATGCTGTAAGAAAAGCTCATTACCAAGAGTGGACAGTAATGAACTTACTTGAGTATTCTACAGTTTTTTGAAACTTTACCATAAGACATTTGAAAGACAATTATTAGGGCTGTTTCCATTACCGGGCAATACCCAGAACAAGGCGGGTCTCACTCGCCGAAACGCCCCTGATTTGAGTACGAGCAGTCCGGAGCCGGCTTTTGTCTGGACTTTTTTCGTCCCTGTAGAAGAGCAGGGTCTTTTTTCTCCCCTGAAACAGCCTGGTTACTGATTGGATAGATCGCTAAGCAGGATGTGACATAGTACTCTACACGACAACAACACATGCCATTTGTAAAAGCCGGCAAAGCAGTGTTCCCAACTTAGCAACTTAGCTTTGTTGCAAAATTTAGCGACTTTTCAGACCCACTTAGTGATTATTTTTCAAGAAAGGACTGGAGACAAATCTAGCGACTCCTTCTTACTCTTCTTAACGAGCCGCTAATGAGCCGGAGGCCGGCTTGTTAAGAAGAGCTGCCGTTAGCAGCAGTTAGCTACAGTTAGCTCTGTAGCAGTACAGTGTGTATGTGCTAACAGGCTAACAGTTAGCTCTTTAGCAGTACAGTGTGTATGTGCTAACAGGCTAACAGTTAGCTCTGTAGCAGCACAGTGTGTATGTGCTAACAGGCTAACAGTTAGCTCTGTAGCAGTACAGTGTGTATGTGCTGCTGCTACAGGAGGTGTTCACTTAGTGATCTCTGTTTGTTTACAACAAGCACCAGACACTCTGTGCACAGTTAGTGATGCCAGTTAATTAACGATCACTATGTTTATGATCAGCGGAGACTCTGCATAATTAGCCATGCTGCTTTCAGCTGCTGACATTGTGCACAGTAGTGCTAACTTGTAGTGGAGACACGCAGAGTGAGTGGACTTTTGAGAGGGCGTGGCCTGAGACTTTCCCGGTGGACACTTTCCCCCTAGTGGAAACACGGCTATTGTACTTTTGAGTTCACCACATTTCTATGAAGTTCCAAAGTACTCATGACTTTGGAGATTAGAAGTCATTGGTCTGACTTCTTTTCTTGTGCTAGGCCGTACAGAGGCCTGTGTTCAAGACCAGAGGAAGACCTGACGGCAGATAAAGAGGAAAGACATCATATCATTTGAAATGTTTGCTCTGTTGACTGCACACCGCAAATTTCATTACCGCCTACAAAAATTTGCCGTCCAACCCGAGGAGGCATGTCAAGGTAGCTTATTTAAATATTTGCAAAAACATTTTAAACAGAGTTGTCTGTGCTTGTAGTTGTAGATTATACTCGACTGGGTCAAATGACTTGTTATGGAGCTGGTCCTGTTGAAATCCAGTGCTGCTGACACATAGCCATGCAGTGAAAATCACTTCATGTTGCTAACATTTATGTTTCAATCTTGTGAGATAAACACTGTACAATACATTGACATTAAAAGAAAATGTACTTTCAAAGTATTTTTCAAAGCAAATAATCCAGTCCTTTAACTCAAGTTATTTTGTTATTTGTTTTTTATTATAACCCAAAAACGAACAAAATGCTTGTTTTTTCATATTTCAATATTAAGCTCAGATCAAAAATACGGAATGGAAAAACGGGCACCAGGACTGAATTTGGTTTTAATATTTAATTGGTCAAATTACGTGACGACCCGGATATTCGTTGCAGAAAATTGAAACTGAATTGTGAGAACTGAATGTTCAGTTCCAAACTAAAAAATTCAGTTTCAAATTACAATTCAGATTCAGTTTTTCAATGCAATGACTCAAATTGAACAATACAAATTCAAATTATGTGATTCAAATATATTTTTTAATGCAATTATAACTTAAGCAATTCAAAATCAAATATAAATAATTCAAAATCAGTTTCTGGTGGCACATATTTCAGCCCAAAGGAGTATCTCTACTTTGACTCAAGTAATGGGCTTGTGTACTTTCTCCACCACTGTTAATTACATTAGGTCTCCTCCATGTTTTAATAAAAATCATGCCAATACAGGTGATGGAAGAGAGTGTAGGAGGGCTTATTTGATATGCTCCAAAAGAAAAAGTTAAGTTTTGGAAGTATTTTTTAGAGAAACCAAAGAAAGATGAACTTCTTTGTGTACGTTAGTGACCTCATCCGACCACACCGGCAAAAAATAATTAAGAGAGGAATGAACTACAACCATCAAACAGAGGAGCGCTCGCACGGATTTCTGTTGTTGTTATTGTTGTTTTAACCAAGCCTTGTTGTTGTAATCATGCATTTTATCCACCAATCCCTCACATAGCCAGCCTCTGGAAATGTACTGTACAGTACATAGTTTCACTGCGTGTGCCACAAGAGCTTGCACGGAAAAAGGTTCAGGAGGAAAAAAGGTTTTTATCATCACTGTGGCCTGCCCTTATGTCTAAAAACATTATCAGCTTAAATTTTTGTCAATAATAAATATTTTATTTTTAAATTCCGTCTCCTCTTCATCATGGCAAAGAAGGTAATACAGTATTGTCACAGAAATGGGGTGATGTGGATTTATGATTTTCTGATTTAAGTTAATTGTACACTGTAAAAAAAAACAACGGTTGTTTTTACGGTAAAAAACAGAATTTTACCGTAATAAATACGGTGCAACTTTTTCAAATATTACATAAAAATGATATTAGCACTGTTGATTTCACATTTAAGATTGTCCTTTTATTCCATATTTTACTGTAAAAAAAAAAAAAAGTTTTTTAATCAAAAGAAACGCTGTTCTGCCAATACTTTATAAATAAATGCAGCATAAATTAAAGATTTTACCATTAAATATTACAGTATATTTCAGAGATATGGTGTTTAGTACATTTAACAGTTTTACTGTTATGGCTGATATATACATTTAGGGTGTTTCATTGTAAATTAAATTAACCCATTTATCATTTTACGGTCTTTTACTGTCATGGTTTAGCAGTTTTTCACCGTAAAATCAGACTTATTTTTTTACAGTGTATTATAACCGATAGAGCCTTTCAGTAGCTTCAGCAACATACAAACTGGAACATTTGTCTCCAGGCAGGCACACACAATTATTAAACATCAATAATAATTTTAATCAACAGCTGCTTGCAAACAAGATTTTCAAAAAATATTATAAAATTAAAACAGTCTTTTCAGGAAAAAATATGTTTTGTTGCAACATTTTGCACATTATGGCACCTGTTTGGTGCATATGTGGGAAACGATGTACTGTATATATAAATAAATGGAGGAAGTGGACTAAATATAGTAATAATAACCAAAATAATAACCATTTCAAGCAAAACCAATGCGTAATGTGTAGTTTTAAATGGTAACTTAGAAAGTCTTTTTAATGTGAGACAGTAGTTGGTTGAGCAGGGTCCCTGCTGTCCTCCACCATCAAAGCTCTTCTATCAGTTCACATCCTGTTTGAAGATTGTTACCCTGCAGGGCTATTTAAAGACAAACACAGCCAGGACACATATCAGAGAGGAGTGAAAGGACAGCACCCTGTTTTATTAAGCACAGCGAGCCTTATAGGTGAGGGAACATTTGGGCTAATGTTGGTGTTAACCCTCTGGGCTCTGAGCCTGTTTTGGCCGTTTTTGAATACTTTTTGCCCTTCATGTACCACATAAAAAATGTTTACTATACCCATATTTGGTATCCATTTCTTCTTCACCTCATATGATCTGACAATTATTTTCTCACTTTAACCTACTTGATCAACATATTTAGCTCAAAAATCATGAAATCCGAGTTGAAAAATTATACTATTTACTACAATAAAAACCACAAATATGCTCAATGAACTGTTTTGGAACTTGAAAATGTAAACACAGGATACAAATATGAACATATAAAAAGGTAAAAATGTAAATATAATAAAACAAAAAAGTCCCATCAAAACATGTATATTTATAGGCTTTTCCCCCTTGTTAGCTGCAACTCTTCAAAACAAACTGTGTGAAATTACACAGAGAGTTACACCAACGCTCAAATATTTCTATCAAATTAAAACTATCATATCTTTGGTTTTACATGTCAAACAAAAACTGGGAGAAAGTTTCAAGTCTGTACTTTGGAGTGAAGTTGATAGCAGCGCTCCATGTGACCTAGTTTTTTTGTTAAACATCACGTTTAAAAAAACAATATCTAAATCGAATTAAAACTAACTAAAATTATAGTGAAAATGTCCTTCGTTTTTTCATACATACTCCAGTGTTTCTATTAGAAAGAGGATTCTGTTAGTGAACATGCAGGAACACATGGTGAATATGTTTACTGAGACTGGGATGTCTACACTTCAAACAAAATTCAAAACACCTGGAGCTGTAAGATTTAATAACCTTATCGGAGCTAAGATACAGTAGATATACCAAAGGAAATAAAGGCAAAATGTATTATGACCTCTTTGAATCTGGTACCAAATACTTAGCCTATTACAAAAAAACTAAAACTAACACTAAAACTAACACTAAAACTACTAAAAACTGAAAAACTAAAACTAAGCATTTTTTCAAAAAATAAAAACTAAACTAAAACAAACTCACTCTAAAGACTAATTAAAACTAACTGAATTTGAAAACAAAAATTCACAATGAAATTAAAACTAAGACTAATGAAAAGTCCTAAACCTTGTTCCAGAGTTGCCCAAGCACTTTTGTACTGTAGGCTGTAATTAAAACTGTGTACTTCAGGGGGAGCTAGCATGGTATTAGCCTTCCATTCTGGTTCAGCCTGATCAGTTGCAGAGCTGTTTTACAGTAATGTTCTTTCTCTTACAAAACGTTTGAATGTTGTGCTTATTCTGCAGCAGTTGCATTTGATTATTGATTGATCAGAATTATTTTTTTTCTCATCAGGATTCAGTCATAATTGCAGCCAATCAGCCCATGACAGTATATAATGGGTGCAGCTGGTTGAAACAAACTGTTAGTATGACAGGTTCAGAGATAATGGCTCTCCTAAGCTGACATTACCAATGAGCCCGGGATTTACAACCCAAGAACAATAGAAAAGAAGAATACCTTCACTGCTCGGCAACAGCAACGTGTGCTGGAATGTCACCTGGCTTCATAACACACACACACACACACACGCACGCACGCACGCACACACACACACACACACACACACACACACACACACACACACACAGAAAGATAGAGAGGAGGAGTACACTGTAAAAAAAAAAAAAAAACAGTTGTTTTTACGGTAAAAAACCGTCAGCTGTGGTTGCCAGAAATAATAAAATACGGTAGAACCTTTTTTAATATTACGGTAAAAAGATATTGGCAACATTGATTTAACGTTTAATATTGCCATTTTATTCCATTTTTTATTGTATAGGTAAAAGGTTTTTACATCAAAAGAAACGTTGTTCTGCCATATAATTGACAAGAAAATACTTTATAAATGAAAACGCATAAATTAAAGATTTTACACTCAAATATTACAGTATATTTTTGTTAGAGATATGGTGTTTAGTACATATAACAGTGAGAAAAAGTATTTTTTTACCAAAGATAAATGCAAAAATTACAGTGGTGGCATGTGTGTGTATATATATATATATATATATATATATATATATATATATATATATATGTAAGTTATAAATCAGATTTTAGATAATATGTTAAATGTAATATGTATGTATGTTATATGTATATGTAATATGTTCAGGGTTAATTCAGGGTTGTTTACTTGTTTACAAAATTCCCCTTTTATGTAAAGTCTGTGTTTTAGAAAAAAGAAAAAAAAAAGATATACACTGTAAAAAAAAAAATGTTTTTACGGTAAAAAAACAGCAGCTGTGGTTGCCAGAACTTTACCGTGATAAATACGGTGCAAATTTTTCTAAGATTACAGTAAAATGATATTGACAGTGTTGATTTCACATTTAAGATTGCCATTTTATTGTAGCCTGGCTAACGCCAGACTAATCACAAATGAGATTACTCTGGAAACCAGCCATTCATTTCTCCGTAGAGGAGGCGTGGTTTAGGACCCTCCGGAGCCGTTTATTGGGCGCTTAGAATGTCGATCATAAGCATCTGTAGGTAGCTCTTAGCCAATCATATCAGTTATACCAGATGACGTATGTAGAGTGACAGAAATTGATGTTTAGCCGGGCTAGCCCTCTAGCATCTCTACTTTGAGACTAAAATGCTCAATTCTGCTTCTGCAACGTTTTTCTGCAGCATGTTCTGACTCTGGCTGCTCACAGTCTACCAGCAGTGTTGGTGTGTGTGTGTGTGTGTGTGTGTGAGAGAGAGAGTGTTGCTTGCTGCTTTGCTTCTCCAGTTCTCACTTTCTGCAAGATTATTTATTTTTACGCCTTATTCCCCCCTCATGTCATTCATGAAGCTAGGCTAAAACAACTTTTTTGGTGGTGAAACAGGAGTGTAAAGTCAAACGTTGTTCTTCTTTTAAAATAAACTTTGGCTCTAAACTATTTAAAACGCCGTCTACAGCTAAAGAGAGTTTCGCGTCTGCTGCAGCCATGTTGGATCCGTAAGAAAACTACAAAACTACAAGCTTCCATCTGCCGAGTAGTAGCGTCATCGTCTTGTCGTCCCTCCCCGTTCTGTGATTGGATCCCTAGTTTCCAGACTGTGTGGAGGTTCGAAATGAAATTCGAGCGCGCAAGGCAGTATGGGTAAACCCAGGCTAATTTTTTTTCCATATTTTACCGTAAAAAATAAAGTTTTTCCATCAAAAGAAACGCTGTTCTGCCATATAACTGACAGGAAAATACTTTATAAATGCTGCATAAATTAAATATTTTACCATTAAATATTACAGTATATTTTTGTTAGAGATATGGTGTTTAGTACATTTAACAGTGAGAAAAAGCATGCAAAAATGACAGTGATGGCTTGTACATATATTACAGTATATTTTTGTTACAAACATGGTGCCAGAGTACTTTACAGTGGAGTAATGTATTTTTCTAAAAGAAAAATGTAAAAAATACTGTTTTGGCTGATATATACATTTACGATGTTTCATTGTTAGTGAAACTAAATTAGCCCATTTATCATTTTACGGTCTTTTACTGTCATGGTTTGGATTTTCACCGTAAAATTTATAGACATTTTTTACAGTGTATGCACCCGCCTTTCAGAATACCAAAACTCATCATCATGATGAAGGCATGATGAGAGATAAAACTGCGTAGCTGTTTAGACAGAGGCTCTGTCTGTCTATGTGTGTGTTTGTATAGCCTAATCAATACAATCATGTCACCAAAGAACAGGATGAGCAATTATAGAGCAGCAAAGATTTCACAACAGCTTTGGCTCAATAATCACAGTGTGCTCATTCTCAATGGAGATTCTAAGAGTGGTGCCCCGTATTATGAAGCCTGATGGACCCCCTTCCTGAACAGTGGCAAATATTTCTGTACTTTTATTACCCCACGATGAGTATATGGGTATGGGCATGTGTGTGTGTGTGTGTGTGTGTGTGTGTGTGTGTGTGTGGGTGGGTGCCTTTGATCCATGTATTAATGTGTGCAAGTGGCGAAGGGAGAACAGTATAGTGTGCACTGTAAAAAATGTCATGGGTTAATTCAGTTTCAGTTATACAGTTTTTTATTTTTTTGAAAAATACATTACTCCACTGTAAAATACATTGTAATATGTATTTAATTAAATAAATATATACAAGCCATCACTGTAACTTTTGCATTTATTTTTGTAAAAATACTTTTTCTCTCTGTTAAATGTACTAAACACCATATCTCTAACAGAAATATACTGTAATATTTAATGGTAAAAATCTTTAATTTATGCAGCATTTATAAAGTATTTTCTTGTCAATTATACGGCAGAACAGCATTTCTTTTGATGGAAAAACGTTATTTTTTACGGTAAAATATGGAATAAAATGGGAATTTTAAACGTGAAATCAAAAGTGCTAATATAATTTTACCGTAATATTACAAAAAGTTGCACTGTATTTATTACGGTAAAGTTCTAGCAACCACAGCTGCCATTTTTTTTACCGTAAAAACAACTTCTTCTTTTTTTTACAGTGAACTGTATGTATATTTTGTGCAAAGTCTAGATGATTTATTTGAATAAATACCTAAACATTTCAAAACCCTTTTATCTCAAAATCATTGCTTGGTAATATGATGATAAGCAAAACAATAGTGACATCATTACAAAAGTAGAAAAAAATCCTCTTTTCATGCACAATATGACTTAGACCCTGCAGAAGGTTCACATCAGCAGAATGGAGAGCATCCTTAATAGGAAGACAATCAGCAGAATGGAGAGAACAGACAGTTTCTCCTCCGGAGGCTGGAATGTGGAGATGAGCGTCATCAGGCAGAACGGGCTCACCGGTCTGACTGCTTGCTCCACGCTTGGTCTCCACTATGTTTGTTTTGGTAACATTTGGTTTCATCTTTACACCATACAACCTTCCTCTTAACTCTATGGAGTCTTGGGCTTTTTTGTCCATTTTTGAATCCTTTTCATCCTGCCTGTATACACCACTTAAAAATGTTTAAATGCCATGTTTGTTTTTTGTTTTTTTCAGCACAACCTCACCTATATGACCTGATAAAAATTGATTTTTTATTCTGACTTACTGGATCAACATTTTGAACCAAGAAAAACCATCATAAATGTGATCTGATAGTGTGATGATTCTAGTGTGACTCTTTTATTTGTGTCTTGTGTGTTTAGCGTAACAATTTTGGTCATTTTGTGTATTTTGTTGGTCATTTTGTGTCTTTTTTTGGTTATTTTGTGTCTCTTTTTTTGGTCATTTGTATTTTTTTATCCTTCAGTCCAACATAAAATGTGATTTTGAATCTATTTTTTACTTTCAAAACACTATCATGCTCAATAAAGAATTTTAAATGATGCAAATGTGAACAAAGGTTGCAAATATAACATATAAGAGGGTTCCATCCAGTTCTATCATTTTATACTAAATATATTAGAGCTTGTCTCCAGTTTTACTTGGTATATCATCATCAAACTGAAACTGGCCTCATGGAGTTTACAGCCAGAACTTTAGAGGTAAATTTACAGTAGGGCTCCACGCTGCTTTGTTTTCTAGTCTGGATGTGATGAAGAAGTCTGGATTTGGAGCTTTTGGAGACTCCAAAGGGTTAATCATACATGACAGGTACTGGTCATGGTAATGTTACATGAAACGTCTCCACAGGGTACTTTGGTCTCTTGTGTCACAATAAAGCAGGCTTGTGATATAGATGTAGGCTACTAAATGGTGAATTTCTTTTAAATTACTTTTTCAGCAGGCTTCAAACTACTTCACTTCTACTTTTCTGAATTGACCTGTCTCCCAGTGTATTTACTCTTGAACATGTGTAAAAATGTGTAAAAATCCACACTGCGGTGGATTTTTTGTTTTCAGCAAAAAAAAGAAGTTTCAGATATATATTTTACCAGATCTCATTTCTGAAAAAAAAACTAAATTAGGAGTAGAATGTGATTTTCAATTTAATTATGTTTTATTAAATTCAGTTTAATTTTATTATTATTTATTATTATTATATTTATTTTATTTTATTTCATTATGTTGATACAACCCTAAATCACATATTACAAATTTGCCTAAGAGGCCTTTACAATCTGTACAGTGTTTGACCTTTGAGTCTTGCTGAACCCCTTCCCCAAAAACCTTTGATGTGGGGAGAAAAAAGAAGAAACCTCAAGGAGAGCAACTCCACTCCCAGGACAGACAGATTTTGTTTGTACAGAATAACAAACATAATCAAAACTACAGTGGAATGGTAAATGGACCTGTGAAGGAAATTTAGTGTCTCCTGCATGGTGGGACATGAAGTAGGCGGCGACCTACTTGGTATTCAAGACACAAAGCCTTCTGGGAACTCACTCTTTGAACTCTTCTAACACCATGACTGAGGGGAACGTGTTGACCAGTGGGCTCTGTCCTGATGTGATGTATAGGGCAGGAAGATAGGGCCGCATTGAGTCTTGCTGAAGAATCAATGTTGGGAAATACAACAAATATAAGTCGAGCGGTGTATGGGGCTTTGTTGTACTGTAAAAGAGCCATTCGAAATTGTACGGTGTATGGAATACGAATGTGCTAATAAAACTTGCTGAACAGAGTATTTAGTGCTTTGTGTTTGGCCAGCTCACCCATTAACTTAGTGCAGTTGTCAAAACTGCCATGACAGACCACTCAAAGCACTTTACACTACAGACACACACACATTCATACTGGTGGCAACTGCCACCATTGGGAATTCATTCACACACCGATGAACGCAGCATCGGGAGCAATCTGGGGTCCAGTATCTTGCTCAAGGATACTTTGACATGTAGGCTGCCATGGTCAGTGATCGACCCACGACTTTCGCTTCAGTGGTGACCGCTCTACCAAGTGAGCCACAGCCAATACATAGGAAATGAGGGGCAGATGGAAGGAGAGATAGATGGAGAAGAGGGGGACCGAGATGCATAGTGACAACAATTTTAGGAGTTATGTAACTGTTTTATGATTACGATAAGTTCCAGACCAGTCAATCTGTAATTCATTTACCCCACCACTGAAAATGTAAATGCGTGTTTGGAAGCAGGCCTTTGAATACAATCAGAAGTAGGTTTTTGACCTTTTTTTAAGCAGTAATTGGACAAAATAAATGAAAAAAATTTGACTGAAGTATTTTCAGTAAGAAATGTTTAAAAAGAAATGAACGTGAGATTAGAGCAGGGATCGGCAACCTTTACTAATAAAAGAGCCATTGTTGACCAAAATAAGATAAAAAAACAGTCGGAATGGAGCTGCAAACCTTATTTTGAGCCTTAGAATGAAGATAAAACAGCCTATTAAGTCTAAATTAGTCTACCAACATTACTAATAGGACATAATGAGCATTTATTCAAATGTTTTTGTCAGAATACAGCAAGGACCAAATTGTAAATCAGAGGCTGGAAACCGAAGAAATATCTCATATCAGGAGATTTGGAATCAAAAGCTTCCCTAGCGATGGGAAATTCATAACAAGACTTGAAGTTGGCAAAATTTAGTGGTGACAGCGCCGGGCCGTAGACTTTTATAAGCTATGAAGCTATATATGAAGCACATTGTAGTTGACTAAAATGTTTTGAAACATTTTCAATGGCATAAATCACCAACACATTTTTATAATTGAGGAATACAAATTGTTTTGGGCCTACATCAATAATAAATTACATTTAAAATGTAAAGAAATAAACATTTTCCACCCGCCTCTCCTCAGTATATTGGAGACACTGGCGTAACAGTTTATTTTGGTCGGTCTGAAGATCATCTTTTTGTATTTTTGGTTTCTGTCTTCTTTTTGTCTGCTGTGTAATTTATTTTCTGTATTGTTCCTGTTTTTAATATCTGTCTCCTATGGACCCTGAGTCTTGAATAAAATTTGATTGATTGATTGATTTTGTATGATTTTTTTTGTTACCACCCCACATTGTAAAAAATATCTGTAGATTTTACGGTGAAAAACTGCTAAACCATGACAGTAAAAGACCGTAAAATGATAAATGGGTTAATTCAGTTTCAGTAACAATGAAACACCGTAAATGTATATATCAGCCAAAACAATATTTTTTACAGTTTTGTTTTGGGGAAAATACATTACTCCAGTGTAAAATACACTGTAATATGTAATTAATGTAATATATATACAAGCCGCCACTGTCATTTTTGCATTTATCTTTTGTAAAAAGTACTTTGTCTCACTGTTAAATGTACTAAACACCATATCGCTAACAAAAATATACTGTAATATTTAATGTTAAAATCTTTAATTTATGCATTTTCATTTATAAAGTATTTGCTTGTCAATTATTTGGCAAAACAGTGTTTCTTTTGATGGAAAAACCTTTTATTTATACAGTAAAAAATGGAATAAAATGGCAATCTTAAACGTGAAATCAACAGTGCCAATATCTTTTTACCGTAACATTAAAAAAAGTTCTACCGTATTTATTACGGTAAAGTTCTGGCAACCACAGCTGCCGTTTTTTTACCGTAAAAACAACAGGTTTTTTTTTTACAGTGCAGGGAGCCACTGCAGACGGTCTGAAGAGCCACAGGTTGCCTACCCCTGGATTAGGGCAAAACATTTCAGGGCACCTAAAATATAACTTGCAAAACCTGATAAAAGCCATTTTAAAAATGTATAATAGTTTCACTAAAACTCCTTTGATTGCACATTAATACAAAACAATAAAAACATGATTAACATGATTTAGAAAAAAAATAATACAATGGAGATATTCGTTTTGGCAATTAGTTTGTTTTCACTTCAGAGACAGAGGTTTCTAATTCCAATCATTTCCTCACTGACGGTCTGTTCTCATCACAGGATCACTATGTTGATTAGAGAGCAGATAGCAGAGCAGTAATGAGGCCAGGAAGAGTTAGTGAGACTGTTGGTGAAGGGCTGTGAACCACTGTACATCTAATTATTTATAATCTGCTGAAATCTCCTCATTATCTGACATGATGAGACACTGTAGAGATATTAGCTGAGAGACTGTCACACACACACACACACACAAACACACACACACACACACACACACAAAGCAGTGGGTGAGGTCTGGGTGTGACTGTCTCCAGCAGGAATGCAGTAGTGTGTGTTTTGAACCCTTCACATACTGTACACTCTCACCCAGGCTGATCTGTCAGTTTCTGCCTGACACTCACTGATCAACTCTCATGGACAGAACGGGGAAAAGAATACAAAGAAAAGGAAGAATACAAAGACAGGAGCAGGTGTTTTATGGATAGATGAAGCAAATGAAAGAGGATTTATATTTTCATTTGCAACTTTCTTCCAAACTTGAAGGGAATCTCTGGATCAGCTCTAGGTGACTTTTTTCTCTTGTGGATTTTGTATTACCTACTTTATAACTGAACAAACATCTTGTGGATTATGATTACAGACTCCATTTGATTTTTTTTTTTTTAATATCCTAAAAAGTTAAATCTGTGAGTTGAAGCTTCATTTTAGCACAACTTACTGACTTTTATTCCCTTTTGTCATATTCTCTTCATCTCTTTCTTTGGATTGAATACAACATGTAAAATATATTCTGAGAAGAATTGAAGCGTTTATTGATACCAGCTGTAAATATTGTTGGAATGACGATGTTCACCTGACATCTGTCTGCTGCTACACACTGCGGGAGCTGATCATGGTATCTCACTTCATCACATAGAAGTGGTCCACAAAGGTAAGAAACCCATGATGATACCCACACTCTATGTAGAGGCCTGTGACCTCATAGGCTTCATTAGTCCAAATTCCTTAAACGAAACACCGGTTAAAACCTCCAAATAGTCTGTCATTTGTATCTTATTGTACCAATGTTGTACCTGTAGTACAGTCACAGGCTCCCACTGGTAGCCTACATTACTGTAAGCACAGCGAGAGAGAGCAAGACTGTAGGGTAAGTATGTTTTTCTTTTAGTATTTTTTAAAATTGTGCTAGAAAACCAAACTTAAAGCAAACATTTGTGTGAACTGACCCGACAAATAAGGCTAGTTATGGTATAACATATACCATACAATTGCAATGTGTATTTTGTGTCCTCTGTTGTTTGTCATAGCTATATTAGCTGTGTTTCCATTAAAATCAGCTCTAAAGTTTAGCTGACTAAATAACTAATTAATTAATTAAGTTTAATTATTCAAGTCAAGTGAAATTTATTTATATAGCACATTTCATACAGCAGGCGTAAACTCAATGTGCTTAAAGTAAAAATCATACATGACAAAAATATACAATATAAATACACTAAACATTGGATTAACATTTTAAATAAAACAGATAAAATACACCATAAAATAATGTGACATACATAAAAACCAAAACATAAGAGGTAGTGGTATTATCAATGTTAATAGAAACAACAATAGTACTGCTAATGAACTATTTTTCGAAAAAAAAGACCACCACCCCAAGCGAGCATAAAAACTGCTATGTGCATTTTCGAAACTTTTTTATTTTTGATGTTTCCATCATTGTTTACTCATGCCAATCTTCAAAATGTGCAAATGAGAGACCGCATTGTTGTGATGGTGATTATTTAAATATATGTGTGTTCTGGTCATTTGAGCATGATTAAACATGCCGCCTTTAATATGGCTATAAAAAAGCCTGTTAGCCTAACCTGTTAGAGGGTAATTCAGTGTTTTACAGATGTACTCTCTAGGTTGTTTATTCATACTTTGTCATTTTGGAAGATGGATTTGTTCATAACATACAGCATTTGCAGCAGACAATCTCCACCTCTGGGCATCACCCTGCATTATCCACAGGTGCTCCTGCACAAATGCAGTGTGCATTACAATGTGACATAAGCCGTGTTTCCACTAGGGGGGGAAAGTGTCCACTGGGAAAGTCTCAGGCCACACCCTCTCAAAAGTCCACTCACTCTGTGTGTCTCCACTACCAGTTAGCCCCCAAAGGGATTTAGAGACTCTGGAGGTGACGTATGGTTTTCACCGTCGCTAACTGTGCACAACGTCAGCAGCTGAAAGCAGCATGGCTAATTATGCACAGAGTCTCCGCTGATCAAAAATAGTGATCGTTAATTAACCGGCATCACTAACTGTGCACAGAGTGTCTGGTGCTTGTTGTAAACAAACAGAGATCACTAAGTGAACACCTCCTGCAGCAGCAGCACATACACACTGTACTGCTACAGAGCTAACTGTTAGCCTATTAGCAATTTGCAGACTGGACGGTAAGGGTTTAACATCCCCTCTGGCTCTGTGACTGCAGCTGGGAGAGACTGCTGCAGGAGGACTGTGCCACTTCGGCTCCTTCTTACTCTTGTTAACGAGCCACGGGGCCGGCAGCTTGTTCAGAAGAGTAAGAAGGAGTCTCCAGAAGTCTCCAAGAACACCAGAAGAAGTCGCTGGATTTGTCACCAGTCGTTTTTTTTTTTTTTTTAAATAGTCGCTAAGGAGGTCTAAAAAGTCGCTAAATACACAAGTTGGGAACACTGCTTCGCCGGCTTTCACAAATGCCACAAACGCGTGTTGTTGTGGCGTCCAGTACTACGTCACATCCAGCTTAGCATTTAATCCAATCAGCAACCAGACTTTTTTTAGGGGAGAAAAAAAGCCCTGTGGAAGGGCCAAAAAAAGTCTGTGAGACCCGCCTCATTCCAGGTATTGGGCTGTAGTGGAAACACCCTATTAAGATACTGTCAACTGTTTGAGTTGTCAATTCTATGTTACGAATAACAACAATACAGTAAACATGTCCGTACAGTTTATATCATATTCTGTTGCTACGATTTTGTGTTTGTGATAACTTTTTTAGCATTCCACTAACAGGGAAGAAGAGCTCCATGCACGTCAAAAAATAATAAAACTGATACAACGTCGAATGGTCAACCGTAAGAGAAACAAGTTTTAGTCGAAAAGAAATTGCATATTTCAACGGACTTAAATACAAACGGACAATGGGTTGCCACCTGATGTTGTAACAGCATCATGTGGCCTGGAAATGCCATTACACTGCCCACAAACATAAGATAGTCGGTTAACTTGAGCATACAATTACAAGGCGCTCATCAAAAGCTTAGAATTTTTTCCCCAGCAGCACAACTGTGTATTAAGCTGGCAGCTAACTGAAATGTGAGGTAAGAAACAGCACAGCCAATGTACACTGACTTGCATGCTCAAGTCACCCACTTTAAGGCAGTTGGCATCTGCGAGCTACGCCTGAGAAAGAGCTATACTCGCGCTGTTGTTATTTGGTTTCCATGACTTAGCGAGTTATTGACATCCTGTCACTGCTCCAGCTGCTCACATTCATTTTGGAGAGAGAGCGTACAGCCATTTGTTTGAGTTCAGTGGAGCAGCCAGCTCTGAAGATTTCTGTAAGTGTGACATCATGTTATTTCATAAAAGTTTGGAGCAGCTACGGCACACTGCTAAAGTTTTTTCAGGGCCAGAAAGCCTGATGAAAAGAGAGCAGAGTACCAGCGGCTTGTGAGAAGTGCTGGCGTACCGGTGAGTACTGGCCAGCTTTGAGTACTGCTACTACTAACTACCGTGTTCAGCTGTTTTGTAAAATTGCTGAGCCTCTATATTTTTTGAACTCTATATTTGTGAATTGTTTTTAAAGATTTACATCTTCAGGCTTGAGCTGAGAGCCACAGACAGCGTATGAAAGTCAGAAAGTATTGAGAGATGGAGCGACAGATTGTAGCTTTTGGTCTTTTCATTGGATTTGTTGGCAGTAAAAAAAATAATGCAAGCAAACATTTACTGACTGAACTGTCCTTGAGTGACACACTGAATCCCCACCTACTCCAGGACTGCTGTTCTGTTGCTGACACTGACCTTTGACATCTGTGTGGAAGCGAGGCTAGAGAAAACACAGTTTCCCTCCAGAGGTCGATAAAGTATTGATTAAACCCTGCGAACTCTGAGTTGACTGATTCATCTGAGCATCAGGATGAATAATAACCCTGTCATTAATCTATACACAACATGACCACACACACATTGATCATCATTAGAGTCCTGCAGCAACCATTGACATGCTTACTTTAACACAGTGACATGACTGAGGCAAGGACACTGACAGTGTACACTGTTTATAACAACAAAACATGCATAGACATCAAATGTAAGAGTGCCAGCACACACTATTCATTTGTGTATTTATTGTTTGTGTTGATGTCAGCCAGTCAGTTAGTTGATCTGTCCTTTGATGCATGGAAAATACGGTATGTTTCATGAAAATAGTTGGGATGTTGTGATCCCCAGCGGATCAATTTCACTGACCTTTTTCTTTATTAACAGCCTCAGGCAAAACATTGTACTGCAGTAATATCCAGTAGTGGATTGTAGTTAAGTACATTCACTCTGCCACCTTATACATCCTGTATATAGTCAACTTATGAAGACTGTAAGATTAATTTAATAATAATAATAATAATAATAATAATAATACATTTTATTTATAGAGCACTTTACAAGGTACTCAAAGACGCTTTACAGTTAAAACACAGTAAAAATACAATTACAAATATAAACAAATAATTAAAATCAGCAACATTGCTCATACATTAAAAGCAGTTTTCGAGCAGTGTGAGCAGTCAATTATATTTTTTGGGAGAGAGTTCCAGAGGGAGGGGGCGGCGATAGAAAAGGCTCTGTCGCCCCAGGTTCGGAGTTTGGTCCTGATGGGAGGGGCAAGGAGATTAGCTTCAGAGGAACGGAGGCTGCGGGAAGGGGCCTGGTGATGGAGGAGGTCAGGGAGGTAGGAGAGGGCCTGGTGGTGGAGGAGGTCAGTGAGGTCGGAGGGGGCCTGGTGATGAAGGAGGTCAGTGAGGTAGGAGGGGGCCTGGTGATGGAGGAGGTCAGTGAGGTAGGAGGGGGCCTGGTGATGGAGGAGGTCAGGGAGGTAGGAGGGGGCCTGGTGATGGAGGAGGTCAGGGAGGTCGGAGGGGGTCTGGTGATGGAGGAGCTCAGTGAGGTAGGAGGGGGCCTGGTGATGGAGGAGCTCAGTGAGGTAGGAGGGGGCCTGGTGATGGAGGAGGTGAGTGAGGTAGGAGGGGGCCTGGTGATGGAGGAGCTCAGTGAGGTAGGAGGGGGCCTGGTGATGGAGGCTTTGTGGGTGAGGAAGAGGGTTTTGAAGTGGATGCGTTGTTGGATAGGTAACCAGTGGAGGTTACAGTGGCAGCAGAGTTCTGAATGTACTGGAGTTTGTTGAGTAGTTTAGTGGGTATCCTGTACAGCAGCCATTCTCAACCTTGGGGTCGCAAGATGATTTCTGGGGGTCGCCAAATCATTTTGGAAAAAATATAAATGCACAAAATTAATATTAAATGGCATAATTTCAGACAGGGAGATGTTTTAGTTGTTGTCTGCTTCATTATTTGTCCAAAATTTGTCGAGTTGAGTTTGTATGATCTGAACTGTGAGATTCTGTTCAGTGAGCACAGCGGGAAAAAACAAAAAGAAAAAAACTGGCGCGTTGTTGCTTTACCGCAGCTGCAGTTTGCTAGCAGCTATAACTGATGCTGGAAAAATGGAGCGATGGCCGCAAAGAAAAGCTCCAGACTGGGTCAGCAGCAGCAGCAGCAGGGTTCCCAAGGTTGACCAACAGAAAGCCTAACGGGACCACCACCCTAGAAATGGAGGGCAGTGGGGCGACAGCGGCTAGGCCCCATAAATACCAGCCGGACTTGAAGTATGGCTTTTCGTGCACGACAAAAAACAACACAGAATATCCACAGTGTGTCATTTGCTCAGAAGTGCTGGCAAACGAAAGCTTGAAACCAGTAAAACGAAAGAGACAAGAGTGGGTGGATGGGGCCACGGACAACATGCATGTTAAATTGGGGGTCGCGACTCAAAAAGGATGAGCAGTAATCTAGTCTGGAGGTGACAAAGGTGTGGATCAGTGTTTCAGCGGCAGGGAAGGAGAGTGATGAACGGAGACGGGCAATGTCTTTCAGGTGAAAAAAGGCAGTTCTGGTGATATGGGATATGTGTTGCTCGAAGGAGAGGTTGTTGTCAAAAATGACTCCAAGGTGGCGGATATGGGGGGACAGGAACAAAGTGGAGTTGTTGAACGTGATGCTGAAGTTGTCAGTGGTTTTGGTGCAGGATTTTGGACCAGTGAGTATTATGTCTGATTTGTTACAGTTTAGTTGTAGGAAGTTTTCTTGCATCCAAGTTTAAATATTGGTGAGGCAGTTGGTCAATGTGGAGTGGGTAGCAGAGAGAATGTGTGGAGAATAAACAGGAGGGGACCAAGCACCGAACCCTGGGGGACGCCTTTTGGAGACAGGAGCAGTGGAGGAGGTGTAGTTGTTGATGTGGATGAATTGCTGTCTGTTTGGGAGGTATGATTATATTCAGGAGAGGGTGGTGTCGGCGATGTGGAGAGTGGACTCCAGTCGGGAGAGGAGAATGGTGTGGTTAATGGTGGAGTTGTCGAACGTGATGCTGAAGTTTTCAATGGTTTTGGTGCAGGATTTTGGGCCAATGAGTATTATGTCTGATTTGTTACAGTTTAGTTGTAGGAAGTTTTCTTACATCCAGGTTTTAATATCGTTGAGGCAGTTGGTCAGCGTGGAGTGGGTAGCATTGGAGATGGTTTTGGTGGAGATGAAGAGTTAGATGTCGTCGGCGTAACAGTGAAAGCGGAGGCCATGTCGACGTATGATGTCAAAGATGATTTAAAAGCGGTTTGGATTATTTTTTTTTCAAACTACTGTTCCTGAGTTCAAAATGAAAGTAGTTACAGTAATAATAATGAATTCAAATGAAATATAACAATAGCATGAGCAAGAGCCATCATGCTGGACAAGGAGCACTTTTACTTCAAGCTGCTTACCAATTATCACCTATTATCCACTCAGCTCTACTGGCTTCTACAGCTTCTTTCAGCTCTTTGTTGTTGTGTTTTTACAGCCTTACAGACACTTGACAGACTGGTTCAGTCTCACTCTTAACAACCTGGTTTACAGCTGTTTTCAGTGAGAAAGCTCTGGTAAAGCCACTCTACCTGCTCAGGTAATTACTCAAACAAAACATTGGCTAAGTGTTGCTCTGTGCGTGCGCTATCTGGTAGGTTTTAATTCTGTTGTACAGCTCCACAGCAAATTAGGGGAGGTTGATTTTGTACGTAAATAGTTTTATTGCTTAATTCCAATGGTTCCACTACGAACCATTATCCTTATAGTTAAACATTTTATTTTATTTTTGTATGAAGCCTTTTTTTCTAATCTGCTCTTGTTTGCAAGGGCGCAGATAGTGTGTACGTCAGGGGGGTTCTGACGTACACAGATTCGAATGACCCTCAATCCGTCCCCCTCACCCTCAAAAGACAAGTTCTAATTTACTGCTTTGCAACAACTCACATAAAACAGTCAGATCAAAGACGGACAATCATTTTATTGAGCTGGGCAGGCTGCCTGCGTCGTCAGAGATTCTAATCTAAAAGTTACCCGGTCTCTCTGGCGTTTACGTCTCGAGCCTGGTTTCCATGGTTACCCAGAGCGCGTATGACAGGCATCAGTGGGACAGCCCCACTGATGCATGCCCTAGGCCCTAATGGTGCATGTAAGTTGTTACAGGTTGAATCATGAGAAAAACGAACTTTAGAGCTAGACAAATGCCACTGCAGTGGCGCTATGTGATCAATTTACTATGAACAGTAATTTTAATTACTACTTTTTTGAAACTTCGTCCCCCCCAGTTTCAAAATCCTATCTGCGCCCCTGCTTGTTTGCCCTGTGTAATTAATTAATTAATTAATGATCATTAATTAATTGTCCTTCTAATCATCAAAATGTCATTAATTTATTAAATAATTACATTTTGATGATTGGAACAACTTTATACATAGTGCAGAGCTGCATCTCAAATCTTTAGGTTACCAGTTTTCAGATAGTATAGCGTACACCACTTATATGGCATCCACGGTTGACCTGCTTTCTCCTCCTAAAGGCCCACTGCCCACCACCCCCAATTATCTATTAAAGGGGACATAATTGTCAGGCCGGGCTCAAGGCAGGACTCCGATGCAGAGCAGGTGTACTTAAAGTCTCTTTATTCAAGAAGGCAGCAGAGATAATTCTCACAGAGTGAAAAACAAAGGGCTATAAAACTCCTGAATCTGAGCTGAGAAACTAACAAAGAAAAGTCGCTCCAAATGAGGAATAGCACTGAAAGCCTATCTACACTAATAAATCCTAATCTAAGAAACAGGGAATAATATCTAATCTCTCAAAGGGGAAAACTAACACACAAAAAAACTAAAGGCACTCCAAAAGGGAGGGCCCAAACCTGATAGGGAAAATAAAAGAATCTTCAAAACACTACGATAAACCTGGAAATGGACTAAAGGGGAGGGGGGGTAGACATGAACACAAAATCACTCCAAAGGAAGGAAAAGGGAAAAGGCTGACTAGAAAAACTATAAAACTCAAACTAGCGATACGCTATTAAATTACAAAGGAAAAATCACTCTTGCGAGGAAACTCAAAAGGCGAGCTGAGGCTGAGGCAAGAACGAGATAACAGGCTGGTATGGTGACGAGATCAAACACACTGGACCAAGACAAGGGAAAACACAGACTATTGGAACACATGGAGGGAAGGGAGCACCAGGTGAACACAGACTATTGGAACACATGGAGGGAAGGGAGCACCAGGTGAACACAGACTATTGGAACACATGGAGGGAAGGGAGCACCAGGTGAACACAATCTGTAATTAGGGGAGACAATCAGACAGATGACACACGGGGAAGGGCAAGTGACCTGAAACGAGAGGAGCGTTACGATTTCAAAATAAAACAGGAAATAACAAGACTAGGACACATAATAAAACACAACCTCACCGCGATGTGACAATAATGCTAAGGTGTTGTACAAGAATTACAAATAATAAAATATATATACCACAGAATATATTATGAAAACTGTAACATAGCACACAATATTAGGTGTAGTGTAGAGTATGACCACATCCACACATCACCACAACAAATCACATTAGGTTCAATAAAGACCTACAATGTGTCTCCGCGAAATTATGAATAGAAAAAACATTTTTTTGCCACTTTATACCATCAGTACTAGCTTTGTGTGAGGACCTGAGTATGTAGCTGTTATTCATAGCTACAATGAAACTATTGTTCATCGCCAAACATACCAAAGTGCTGTTTCTTTCATAAATCAAAGTCTTACATAGATGATGAAACACAGGACTGTGATGGAAGTGCGCCCAGCCACACCTCATGACTCAGATGAACAACAACTATTCCAACTGTGGCTTATGAATCACACCCAGATAAATGTGTGTGTGTGTGTGTGTGTGTGTGTGTGTGTGTGTGTGTGTGTAGGTGTCTAATTATGTTTGTGTTGATGAGCAGGAGAGTGTTTGTACAGCATGCACAGTGTCAGAGACTGTTTGTGGGTGTGCAAGTGCATAAATATTTTTGCTGATTGTATGCATGGATGTTTCAGAGGAAGGAAGCATTTAACAGCTGAGTGTGCAAGATGACACTAATTATAATAATAATACATGGGTGTTAGTTCAAGTGCTGCATTCTGTTGTTGGAGATCTGATTACTCATCAAACCATCAAGTCAGAAGCTTCAGAGTAATCTTGTCAGAGTTCATCTCCGCCTGCAAAACTAAACTTATCAATATACTAACTGACTACTACTGAAAACATTATTCACATCTCCTTCTACACGTTTAATGTGACATGTAGGTGAGGTTGAACTGAAAAAAAACGATGTCAACATAGCATTGTAAACATTTTTGTATATACAGGCAGAATGAAAAGAATTCAAAAGCGGACACAATAGCCCAAGACTCCAAAGCGCATGGAAAATAATAACTCTAGATTAAATGTAAAGGAGGTGTTTAAGTTTTGCTCACTTTTATTTTCTTCAACCCCACAGACATGGTATTTATATTTCAGCCTGTATACAGCGCACACTTTATGAGTTATTAAGAGTCTATGGCATGAAGTGGCCAGCCATCAATTAGATTGAATAGGTAGATAGAATAAAAAACGATTTATAAATGATGCCAAAGAATGTCTCTCAAACTGATTTTGGAAATACTTTGTGATGTTGTTTCATTAGATCAGTGGTTCTCAACCTTTTTTCAGTGATGTTCCCCCTGTGAAATATTTTTTCAGCCAAGTACCCCCTAACCAGGGCAAAGCATTGTTGGTTGAAATAAAATAAAAAAAGACTTAAAAACAGAGCGCTGTGCCATCAGTGTCTGATTTATTAAACTGTGGAACTGATAAACACATAAAAAAATTCAAACATTTGAAAAAAAAATATTTCAAACATTTTAAATGTTAATAATCCATGACTAAATGTATTGCAAATATTTCTCATCACTAAAATGTAGTGATTAGGGCCATGGGGCAATCGCCCCAAGCACTGGTCCCATACAGCAATAGCTGTAGGGACCAGTGCCAGATCGCTTTAACAAAGCTATTTTTTCATTTTTCTTAAAAAAAAACATATGGAGACATTCAGGAAGAACTCAGGACACTCAAAGTGAAGTCAGATCAATGATAGATATTATGGTATGGCTGTCACTGTTCAGGAACATTCAGGTGGCAGTTAATTCTGTTGATTGCTTTGATCTGATTGTCTTTGAACTTTGATCTGATTACAGTTACAGATACACGCACACACACATGCACGTAAGCGTGCACACTCCTCAAGATACACATGCTTCAAGCACACACACACTCACACAGGTAACTTTATGCGATTTTTGTTACACACACACACACACACACAAATGCGCGCGTAAGTGCGCACAGTCCTCCAGATACATATGTTTCACACACACACACACACACACACACACACACAAACACACACACACACACACATTTTGAGGTTAAAGGGCATAGGTTGCTGTATAAATAAATACTTTGTATTTGTCCTTGTATATAATATAATATATGTATATATATAATATCTGAAATCTCTGAAGAATCTCATCATAGTGTACACACACCGGCAGTAGCCCCCATGGCCCTTTCAGAATTTCCCCAGGGGAAATTTTCTAGTTCAAACTAATGTAGTAAAAACAGTGAGCATATAACCATTTAAAACTATAACTGCTACGCTTCAACCACGACACCATCTTTGAGTTTTCAGGTGATTGACAGGTGATGCCAGGTGATTGACAGGTTGGGTCCAACCATCCTGGTATGGGGGACACTCTGGGTTTTTAGGGTAATTAAATTGAATAGTCTACTGAATATAAAATTCTTTTTATGAACGTATACTTATATTTTCCTAAAATATTTATTAAATAACTATTTTTAAAAGGATTTTTGCATGGATGCTACTTTTTAAATGTATATTTTAAAATCTCACGTACCCCCTGGAGTGCCTTCACGCACCCCCATTTGAGGACCACTGTGTTAGATGTCTCTTTAGCCGTCTCACTATTGTTCTCCATTCTAATTTGATCACAGTTGGTCAGCTCTCTGATCATGCATCATGATCAGTAGCAGGAAGAAAATAACAGCACTTTGATGAATTTTTTTTTGTCTTCTCTTTAGTCAATACTTGTGGTGAGGTCCTCACTGGAACCATGGTGTCCCGGGTGAAGCAGCCCCAGGGCCGAGGCCTGTCCTCTCTATTTTCTTGCTGCTTCAAAGGAAGTGAGCAACCAGAGATCACCTACTGCCATGATTACATCAACACTGCAGCGGTGCTGGAGCCCACCATGCCCATGCCCCCTCCTCAAGAGCTGGACTCTATGTTCACTGAGCTGGTGGTGAGTTAATGTTCTGATCCTTCTGTGCCTTCAAACATCCATATTTATTCAACAGAGTTTTTCATCATTCTACCTTTCCAACCATTTCTTTCTCCATCACAGGATGAACTGGACCTCACAGACGAAAACAGAGCCGCTATGTTTTCTTTGCCAGCAGAGAAAAAATGGCAGATCTACTGTAGTAAGAAAATGGTAAGCCTACAACAGTTAGTTTATCTGTATTAGTTTGAAGTTTGAAGTTTGAAGTTTTTTTATTTTGCACAAATAAGACAAAAGACAAGGATAAAGAGATAACAACAAAATGAAGGTGCAAGGTAGCAGCAAGAAACCCAAAAGGGCGTTTTACAGGGCCTCTACCTGTATTAAATTTCGCAAGTTAAATTAAAACAAGTAACTTTCGCACAATAAATAAAATAAAAAAATGAAGCAAATTGTAACAATATTAAAAGTAAAATGTGTAGAAATGTATGTGTGCATGAGCGTGTGTACTACTTAGTGACCTGAGCAATCACAGCAGCCACTAAATTGTTCTTGTATATATTCAGAGAAGAAAACTGTATTGAACTATTAAATTGATCATTCCAGAGTATTGATCCTCTGTATTTTAAGGAGAACTGACCGAGGGTAGTACGATAGTGAGGAGGGTGTAATCTTGTTAGTTGTCTAGTATTGTACTTATGTAATTGTGAGTTGACATGGAAATATTCACTGAAAGCTTTAGAGATTTAAAGATTATTTAAAGATAAAAATGCATATTTGGTATATACTGATCTGAAAATTGACATTATCTTGAGTTTTTGGAAAAGGGGAGCAGAAGGATCTAGTCGTTTTGAAAATGTGGCAGTTCTAACAAATCTTTTCTGAACAAGATAAATACTGTGGAGGTTGGAGGCCCAAACAATGTTACAGTATATAAGATGAGGGTAAATCAAGCTGTAATATAAAGTCCGTAGACAGTTCTGATTGACCAGGTCAAGAATTTTCCTAATGACACCAAGCGATCTTTAACACATACCAAGTTGATGTGCAAATCTGTATTAGTAGTTTATGTTTCATGAGATCTTTGGCAGCTAGAGTTGCTGTCACTAGGAGTTCAATATGCTTCAAACAGATAAACTTTCCATAAATAATTAATTACAGTCTGCACTGTAAATCCTGACAAGTTAGTTCAACTTAAACTGTTAAAGGAAACAGATTGCCTTGAACCATTTAAGTTTAGTAACTTAAATAAATCAAGTAAACACTTTTATTTTATGTAAGTAAAGTTAGCTCATATGTCTAGAGTTATTGTGACGTGTGTATTATGAGTTAGCAGTATTATGTGCGTTAATACCACAATGTGAACTGGCAGGGTCATTATCGTTTTGGTCAACGGGTTTTTCAGATCTAAACAAGAGATAGCACCTATTAAAAGCTACTACAGTGTTAGAGACGTAATTTAACGTAATTTAAGTGAAAATGTGTTTGATAAGCTTATATTGATTCATATGCCAATGTTCTGTGATTAACTTTAAATCTTAACACTGTCATAATTCAAATTATGTCACAGTAATTATTAGTTTTTGGGCATTGGGCATTGCATAATCAACAGAAATAACATAAAAGACATACCCATGAAAACGAATTACAGAATGTTAGATATAAAAATGATATAGCTACACTTAAGTTAAATAAGTCACTTGAACACACTGGAATAAATAAGTTGTACTTAAAATTTTCCATATTTTAGCAGCACCCAAAACAAAAGGGTTATTACATCAGTTATTCATTTCTAAGTTCAGTTAATTGAGGTAAATGACTAACCCCAGTGATTTTTTTAGATTTAAGTTATGTCTACTTAACTCTTTTAGTAAGATGTACTGTTAGGTTTTACAGTGTGTTGGAAATGGACACAGTGGAAGGCAGAGGGTTGAGATACAGTCTCTCTCAGAAGATATTCATGGTGTTGCTCTTGGTTGTTTCCATGAGATTTTCACTTTAACCCTTTATTGGGCAAAGAACTATATTTGGTAACTTCAGGTAATATTTCGAGAAAAAAGTTGCAAATTTACTAGATTAAAGTGGCAAATCTACAAGAAAAAAAGTCGCAGATTTAAGAGATTTAAAGTGGCAAATCTGTGCGAAAAAAGTTGCAGATTTACGAGAAAAAAGTAGAGGAAAGCAACTTTTTTCTCCCAGATTCACCACTTTAAATCTCATAAATCTGCTCATTTTTTTCTCGTAGATTTGCCACTTTAATCTTGTAAACTTTTTTCCTCAAAATATTATTCCCATATGTTTTTTTTCACATTCTGGCTGTATGTAATATCCTCCAATATTCTCTAGGGTTGAAATTAGGAATTTTCAAGTATTTCAATGAGTGCCCTATTATGGGTTAAGAAAAAAAAAAAAAAATGTTGGCCTGAGCAGACAAAAGTGTCTTGGCTAATGAATAACACTGTCTTAGTTTTAGATAGAAAGGACCATACCAGCTTCTAACATGCACATTCTGTATTCATTCAATTCAACATACTCACACTGTATTTGTGTCACTGTAGACTGATAGATTCAAACAGAAGCCATCATGGTTGAAGACTGAAACTATTGGTGAAGTCTTAAGATACAGTTCAATACACGCTTGAGATGTTATGGTCTCAATACTTAAACTACAGCAGTGAGGTATGTTATGGTGGAGAGTTTCAAATTTAAAATATTAAGGCTTATGTTTTGGGAGATTATTTTGCATGACAATTGGATTTTTGTGGCTGCAGTAACTGAAAATTATGCCAACAAAATCCAAAACTTAAAATCCAAAATCTAAACTTTGAAATGTCCCTTCAGAAACCTGTTGGTGAGGTAACACATGTGCAACAGTCTGTGATAACAGTGCATGGCTGTATATGTCTACATATGATATGATCTCATAACCGTAAAACCTACCCACATCCTTTAGAATTGTCACGTTTTCTTGTACATCTACATGTTCCCATTTCCTCCAATTTTTTGTATTAATTTATTCTTTAAAGGGCGAATAGACAACATATGACACACTGATTTTTTGTCTAGTAAGTATATACATGTGTGTCACCAGTGTGTCTGTATATGTGTGTATTGCAGGAGGCAGAGGAGAATAAAGGAGCAACCAGATGGCCAGAGTATTATATCGACCAGCTCAGGTCCATGGCTGCTGTGAGTAACACACTCATGTTTTATTCACAAATACACAGATATTCTTCATAAAAAAATGTTATTGTTAAATGTGAAATATTGATGGTTTTTAGCCATTTTGAGAAAAAAACAAACTGCATTTTATCACCACCCTTATCAATGAAAAAGACACATTTCATATCAACTGTATTTCATCATAATTTCATGGTAGAGCAAAACAGTGTTGGTTTATTAATTTAAAGATTGGCTTGTGTCTCAGACCATAAACCACCAATATGCAGTTGTAGGAGCCAAACTCTCTCCATTATTGCCTCTGAGTTAGGGCTGGGTGATATGGACCAAAAGTCATATCCTGGTATACTTAGGCTGAATATCGATGTACGATATATATCCTGATATTTTTATCGCAAAATGAGAGCAAATGTTCAGTCAAAGTCAAATATGACATGTCACAAGTTGTTTTATTGAAACTGTTTATTTAAGTGAACAAAAAATACTTTATAACAACGGGAGTATAGGCCAGTCTTTTTCAGAAATAAATATATTTATATGAGAAAAGAATAACTAACATTACAAAAGAACTAAATATGACAAATCCTAGTAAGGGCGGCATTATATATAAAGTAAAAAAGTTGAACTATATCGATATATGCGATGTGGTCTAATTTCATATCACATTGAAAAGTATATTGATATATCTTTTATATCGATATATCGCCCAGCCCTACTCTTAGTGGGAGTATAACTAATTTAGAACTGTGAAGAGTTGTGAGTTATTAATTGGTTTTATCCCCCTCTTCCCAGAGGAAGACTCTGCTGGCACTGGAGGATGAAGAAGACCAGGGAAGACATAACATCGTAGATGATCTAAAGACAGCACTGAGGACACAGCCAATGAGGTACAATCCAGTATTCAAAAAATGAAGAGATTTAACAGAAATTACACTGCAAAAACCAACTGACAAAAAATAAATAAATAAATAACTAGAATTAAGCAAATACATGCTCGAAACAAGTAAAAGTATCTGCCAGTGCAGTAAGTAAATTCTTCTATGTAAGGATTCTTTAATTAGGTAAAAAAATATCTAGGCACTGGGAAAAAACCAATGATAGGTAGAAATCCAAATATACTTATTATGAGCAATTATGGCTTAAATAGCCCGACTGTAGTAACATTAAAATAAGCCAGTAATGAAACGAGCATGTTTTGGTGATAGAAAATGCTTTTGAAATATCATTCAAACTACATGCAACTAAAACTCTCAACTGGAACCAATATTTTAGGTAAAAACTCACCATATTCAACAGCTGAATAGCTTGAAAAACATGAAAAAGCTCACAATGTTAATCCTAAAAAGAAGTCTTTAAACAATAAGATAATTAAATAAGCACATAATAATACTAATAATTAAATAAGCACATAAAGCTATGGTCAGTAGGTAAATTATACTCAAAACAATATAATTAAGATACTATTGCTGGATATAAGAAGAAAATACTTGGTAAGCTTCATGTTTTTTGCAGTGTAATTTCATTTTCCCTGTACTGCAGTGGCCTAAGCCAAAGAATAACTTTAACACACCATTCTGATTTACCTCCACCAGGTTTGTAACACGATTCATTGAGTTGGATGGCCTGTCTTGTATCCTGAATTTCCTCAAGTCAATGGACTATGAGACCACCAACTCTCAGGTCCATACCTCCCTGATTGGCTGCATCAAAGCTCTAATGAACAACTCTCAGGGCCGAGCGCACGTCCTGGGCCACTGTGAGAGCATTAATATCATCGCACAAAGTCTCACCACTGAAAGCATCAAAACAAAGGTACATACGGACAAAACAACCACATGAGACAAAATTACTCCAGAGAAATGACAATGATGGTAAACGACGTTAACCCTTTGATGCACAACACGGGTCCAAAATTACCCTCATTCATTCCCCATGTTATTTAATACTGCTGTGTGTTTCTGTGCTCTATCTTTTGATATCAACTTATTTTATGATTGAATATTCCAAGTATTCTTTAAATATCTTGTTATTGATAACAACAGGTCATTATTTCCATTTTGCCTCTCATACTTTATGAAGAAAAAAAAGGTTTTGTATTATTACATGGCTAACTACTTGGCTAAGTAGCTTGCTAAGCTAACTACTTAGCCAAGAAGTTAGCTTAGTAGTTAGCTTTACAAGCTACTTAGCTAACTACTTAGTCAAGAAGTTAGCTAAGTAGTTAGCTTAGCGAACTACTTAGCTAAAAAATGGATATGTGCCATTTTTGACCCATGTTGTGCATTAGAAGAGTAGTGACACAAAAAGGGATTTTATTAAAATATGAATAAAGGAAAACGTAAAATTAGGATGTATGATGATCAAAAACTAATTGAGGAAAACCTGGAATACTGAATGATGAAAATAATTAATTGCAAAGATAAAGAACATAAAAACCCTGTCACTGGGTCACTTAAGACACATGTGGTGCATCAAAGGGTTAACCCTTTATGGGGTGAAGAACTCTATTTGGTAACTTCAGTGGATATCTAACTGGGTCCCCATGTCTCTCTGTTTGGTCGTAGAACCACATGGATTTCTTCCAGCTAATCAGCAAAGATCAGGCTACGTCACAGACAGTGACAACATGACATCTGACCAATCAGTATGATAATAATATAATAATATTAACTTTATTGACCTTGACCTCCAATGTAAAAATGAAACATTTAGAAAAAAGATCTGCAAGAAACAGTCATACAAACAGAGTTATTTTTCAGTGACTTGTGCGAGGAGAACGTGACTATGACGGCATATTTACTAGATTAAAGTGGCAAATCTACAAGAAAAAAAGTTGCAGATTTAAGAGATTTAAAGTGCTTAAAATTAAACTTAAAATCTCATAAATCTGCATATTTTTTTCTCGTAGATTTGTCACTTTAATCTCGTAAACTTTTTTCAAAATATTACCCCCCTCCCCCTAGTCCGTATGTTTTTTTGCACATTCTGGCTGTATGTAATATCCTCCAATATTCTCTAGGGTTGAAATTTTGAATTTGCAAGTATTTCAATGAGTGCCCTATTAAGAGTTAAAGTCACCCTTAACCATTTAAAAAGCTAAAGAAATGCTTAATGACTACAAAATACACACATCATATGAAATATTTACACAGTTGTGAATATTGAAATATGGCCTGATTAAACTTTTAGGAGCTTGTGATATTCATGATGAAACACACCACTCTTTTTTCTGTGCATACTATTCTGCCCTACAAAGTCTAACTGCAGTAACTACTCAAAGGGTAAAACTGAGAAAAACTGCTTTAAAGTTATTTAACATTTTTTTTAACTGGCCAGCCAAATGGGTTATTTGTAGATAAGTGATATGACACTTATTTCTACATGTAACGATGATGTTATATTTATGCTCAAAAATCATGACGATTTATTTGACCTTTGACCCCAAAAATGTAGTTACTGCACTCTGGTTTTACATTGCTGTAAAAGGTTCTAATAGTAATACAGTAACTACAATGTTGTTGTCTTCTATTTTCAGTGATGAAACATTTTTAAATTTATTTTGTTGCAAGTGTGTTTAACAACTCTATTCACAGATTTGTGTATTTTAGACTTAATATCATAAAGAAATGTTATATTTTAGTCTTAATATAATTTTATCTCACGTTTTTACTTCATCACTATCTAGATGATAATTTCCCTATTAAATAAACTTATAATTTCTATTATTCTTGTCCTCACTATCCAACACAATGAAGAAATACAAGGCTGAGCTGTATCATAGTCAAAGTTTAGCTTTAGTTTTGAGTTAGATTCTGTAGTTACTGCAATTTTTATATCATTATTTCTCAGAAATAAAGCAAAATTGAAATCTAAAACTTTGTCACAAGATAAAACAGACATCAAGGAGTTTAGTTTTAGTTATAACTCAATTTCGCCCATAAATGTAGTTACTGCAGTTAGGCCTGTAGGGCAGTACAGTTGTGTAGATTTGTTCTGCAATAAATAGGGTCAGAAGAAGACTGCACTGCAAAAAAAGCCAACTTGTATTTTTTGGCCTAAAACAGTGATTTAAGTTGGTAAAACGTGGAAATATAAATTGTTGACATTTAGGGGAATAATGTAAGTTAGCACAACAAAGGAAGCCAGTTGTCTGCTCAAAAACAAGTTGGTGAGTTGTTGTTACTTATATCTTTAAGTTGTGGTTCACAACAAGGGACAATAGTTCTGCTAACTCTTATTTCTTTGTTGTGAAATGCGGGAAAGCGGTGAAATTCATTCAATTCAAAGTCATTAGCGAAAGCAAGCGGCTAACTGATGCTAGCGGAGCTGCTTGTTACAGCTACAAGAGTAGCCATTAGCGTATCAATGCTAACTCAAAATTGTGGTCGCAACATTAGCTGACATTTCATAGCGGCGTTACAATCGTGCCAATTCAGCACATTGCAGAAGTTAGCAGAAGTAAGGATTAAAAGTTATTACAATGTAGAATTATAAATTCAAAAATCTGAATTCAGAGTTGAGCAAACTCAAAAACAAAACTTAAAATATTTAGTTTAATTGTCCAACTTAAAATTTTATCGAAGTTTGTTGCCTTGAAATTTTGAGTTCACCCAACTTTTCTTTTTTTGCAGTGTGGGTCTGAGAAGAGAGGGCAATACACAAAGACAGAAACCAGAAGGAGACAAAGGGTCTCATTTACCAACTTCTTGAGAACTAATTTAAGAAAAAACTTAGAGAGATATTAGTGAATGAGGTCCAGTGAAAGTACATGACATTGTTGAGGAATTGCAACAGCAGGTTAAGGAACAGGGTCACTTCAGACGGAACACGGAAACCTGTTCTTCAAAGCTGCACCTGTTAGATGACATAGAGAACGTGTTTGTTCATCAGGTGGTGGAGGCAGGAAGAATGCAGATTATCAGTCAGTTTACCAAAAGTCCAGATAAAATCTGATTTGTGATAATGTGTCTGCACAGAGGCTCTGACTATAACAAAAACTAGAATTGAAAAAAACATTTTCGTTAACTGAAATAAAAATAAAAACTAGAGTTTTTAAAAAAACGATACTTAACAGAAACTGTATTTTGTGGTTACAAAACTAACTAAAACTAACTAAAATTATAATGAAAATGTCCTTAGTTTTCGTCTTTGTCAACGTTTTTCATACGTAAACCTTTTTGGTTGATATGAAATCAATTTCATCTATCTGGTTTTATGACTTAATAAACCAACAAATACCCCATGACAAAAAAAAACTAACACTAATAAAAACTAAACTAAAACTAGTAAAAACTAAACTAAAACTAGTGAAAACTAAACTAAAACTAGTAAAAACTAAACTAAAACTTAGCATTTTCCAAAAAAATAAAAACTAATAAAAATGAGCAAACTCACTCTAAAAATGAATGAAAACTAACTGAATTTGAAAACAAAATTGACAATGAAATTAAAACTAAAACTATTGAAAAATCCCAAACTATTATAACCTTAGTTATGAACAAATTTCAAAATTGACATCTAGGTCACTAAAGGTAGCAAGGGAGCAAGCCACTATAGCATACTGTCACTGTTCTCTGGACCACAGTCAGATGTTTTCTAAGAATCGACAAAATTATAACAGTGAACTCAAGTCTCAAGTCAAACAATTACTTAAAAGTCTTCTATTTATGATTGTTTTCCAACACACACAGTTTTTAAAAAACGGTCTTCTTTGAGGTCTAATGTTTACTTGGCCCTTAAACCTCTGAAGTCCAGGAGATTTTGGTTCAAATTTCTCAACTTCCTCTGCATTAATTTCTGTCTCTGTTCAGCATCTTTCAGTCTGTCCTTACATCACATGCATGGCTCCTTTTTCTCCACACAAACTTGGCTATCAGTCAGATTTTTCATTTTATTTTAATTAACAAAGTATAAAGCTGCCAGGAACCCAAAATACAAACAAAAGACACAGGTGTTTATGGAAATGTACCTTTTATTTATTTATTTATTTATTTTTTTTTACCATTTATACACTCAAAAACAGCAGAAGAAAAAAAACAAAAAAACTACAAAACAGTCTATTTGCATGTAAATTGAAAATAGTAATAGTTTTTAATTCACATTTTAAAAATGGTCTAGAAACATAAATGTCACACTGTGAAAGCTTCTATGATTGAACTTTTAACTGGCTTTCTCAGCTTGTCTACATATCATATATAAAGAAAGTTATTACTGTAAATAAAACATGTATTTTCAATAAATAGATGAAATGAAATGAAAAATAGACTCCAGAAGGTTAAATCACCATGTTCCAGTTAATAATCTTCAATTTGTAATTGTGGGTTATTCTTTCTCTCCCCAGGTTGCCGTGTTAGAGATCCTTGGTGCGGTTTGTTTGGTGCCAGGAGGCCATAAGAAAGTTTTAGAAGCCATGCTACACTACCAGGAGTTTGCCTCGGAAAGAACACGATTTCAGGTCTGCCTCTTCTTTGTTCATGTGTGCTTCATTGAATCTTCTGCTAGGAACCATATCAGGGTGGATAACCAGTGGCGGTTCTAGACCAGTTTTACTGTGGGGGCCAAGGAGGGGGCCGTGTTTAATCAGAAGGGGGCATTAGCACAATAAAAAATGGCAAAGATGATATTTAAGCATTCAAAATCTTTATTGTAGCTTATTCAAACATCTCATTTAAGTATATTTGGAAGATACAAATACATTGATTTAAATAATGAGACTCACCAAAAGTTTTTTGTAAGACAATGACATTTCATCACTTTTTTTAAAAAAAAGCATGACTTCTTCATCACATCCAGACGTAAAAACAAAGCAGACCAAAAAAGACACAAAAAGACACAAAATAACTAAAAAAGACACAACAACAGACACAAAATTACCAAAAAAAACACAAAAAGACACAAATGACCAAAAAAGACACAAAATGAATTAAAAAACACGTAAAGACATGAAAAGGATTCAAAAATGGACAAAATAGCCCTTTAAGACTCCAGAGAGTTAAACTATTATACAATGTACACATTCTGGGTTCCTTTTGTGTACAATGAGATATTGTTTGAACAAAAAAAAGCTTAAAATTGTTCCATTTTTCATTGTTATAAATTGATCATTTTATTATTAATTTGACACAGGGGCCACAGCAGGGGCCAAGGGCTTCTTCACAGGGGCAGTGGCCCCTGGAGGCCCCTGTGTAGAACCGCCACTGTGGATACCAGAGATTATTTCTAGACACAACGACCCAAAGCATAATATGCAAAGCACACAGTGTTTTGAGGAGATGTTTCTTGCATTATTATTAAGGTGGTCAATGATCATCATAATAAAGCACAACATGGGACACAGAGTCCAGATGTTCACAATGATTCAGATTGTTGCAGGGATGCATCTGATTGGAGTTCAGCAGTAGAAAAAAAAACATATTAATATCCATAACAGCAAACTGAGCACTTGACATATCAAATGTGCATAACTATTACGTCACAATTGACAGTGATTTTGTAACTTTAAGGCCAGTCTGATGTCATAAGACTGCAACAATTATTCAATTAATCGAACAGTAATCGATTATTAAATTAATCGTCAACTATTTTGACAATCGAATAACTGGTTTGAGCAGTTTTTTAAAGACAATAAGTCCAAATTCTCTGATTTCAGCTTCTTCAATGTGAATATTTCTGGTTTCTTTGTTCCTTTATGACACTAAACTGAATTGGTTTGTGGACCAAACAAGAGATCTGAGAACGTCATCTTGTGGTTTGGGAAACACTGATTGATATTTTTGTACATCTTATTGACCAAACAACTAATCGATTAATCGTTTAAATCAGGGGTCCTCAAACTTTTTTCGGTGGGGGCCACATCAACTTTTCTTTCTGTGATAGGGGGCCGGGGTCAGTCTATAACAGGAAATGATATGAGCCAAAGTGACCACCAGTGTTATTGTGTAAATATAACGATCATTTGTTGGCCTTGGCACCACCTGTTGGTTTTTCAAAAAAGTAATAAAAAGTCTTCACATGTTTATTTGAAGTACCACAGATATTCCTTTTATTTTGTAGAAAATAAAAACACAAGCTGATGCCAGTTAACAATGAGGTGATGGGATTTTGTAACAGGTACAGGTGAAAATAGATTCTGCATTCAGAATCTATTTTCCGTTTCCACATTTTGTTGACCGACTCTCTTCCGTTAGAAAACTTGACGCTTACGGCTTGGCATCACGTAGATCAGAATATACCATTGTGTGAGGGGGTGAAAATGAGCTACTACTGTAAATAATTCACAACTAAGGTCAATTTTAATTAGAACGCCTACCTTAATCATTACATGTGGATATTTTATAAATAAATATATAATAAATGCAATTTTAAAAAACAGGCCATGTTTAGAGGGATTGTTTGGGATAGTTAAGTGGGCCACTCCAATTGCTTTGGCGGGCCGGAAGTGGCCCGTGCGCCGTAGTTTGGGGACCCCTGGTTTAAATAATCGACAGATTAATCAATAATGAAAATAATCGTTAGTTGCAGCCCTACTTAAGACCAAAAACTAGTCAGAAGTTGAACCATAACTTGACTATGTTGTGTTGTGTTGTGTGTGCAGACCCTGCTGACAGACCTGGACAGATCCACAGGACGCTACAGAGACGAAGTGAATCTCAAGACCGCCATCATGTCCTTCATCAACGCTGTGCTCAGCCAGGGAGCAGGGGAGGTGAGTCTCTCTTTATCATGCTTCCTGTGTCTGTATATGTGTGTAGATCCAGACCCTGTTTCTCTTTTTAATCAGCCGGCTGACCTCGTCATACACCTCTCCTCATCCTGAACTGGCAACCGGTGGTTGGTTAACCCTTTATCAGGCAAAGAACTATATTTGGTAACTTCAGGTAACATTTTGAGAAAAAAAGTTGCAAATTTACTAGATTCAAGTGGCAAATCTTTGTGAAAAAAGTCGCAGATTTACGAGAAAAAAGTGGGAAAAAAACAACTTTTTTCTCCCAGATTCACCACTTTAACCCTTAATAGGGCACTCATTGAAATACTTGCAAATTCCAAATTTCAACCCTAGAGAATATTGGAGGATATTACATACAGCCAGAATGTGTAAAAAAAAAAAAAAAAACATATGAAAATAATATTTTGAGAAAAAAGTTTTTAGAGATTAAAGTGGCAAATCTACGAGGAAAAAATGCGCAGATTTATGAGATTTAAAGTGGTGAATCTGGGAGAAAAAAGTAACTTTTTTCCCACTTTTTCCAATTGATTTGCCACTATAATCTAGTAAATTTGTAACTTTTTTCTCTAAATATTACCTAAAGTTACCAAATATAGTTCTTTGCCTGATAAAGGGTGAAAGACACTGATGTTGCCTACTGAGCTGTGAATAGCTCAGGACATCCTACATTCACCACATGACAAACCATACACACTGCAAAAAAGGTGTTTAGTCTAAAAACAAGATAAAACAGTAAATTATTAAATTAAAAACAGTAAATTATTAAATCTAGAAATAAACACGTTGTACGCTTAAAATAAGAAATTAACTCTTAAAACAAGGTAAATTATGTAACACTAAATTCAATTTTTTTTATCTTGGTAAGAAACAAATAATCATCAGGTCACTCTGCTCAGGCCAGTTCATCACTGCTGGCAGCTTTAATTTATCTGGTTTTAAGAGTTAATTTCTTATTTTAAGTGTTCAACATGCTTATTTGTAGATTTAATAAAAAACAGGAAAAAAAAAAAAGTCAGAAAAACAGAAAAAAAGTCAGAAAAACAGGAAAAAAAATTAGTCAGAAAAACAGGAAACAAATTAGTCAGAAAAACTGAAAAAAATTGTCAGAAAAACAGGGGGGAAATGAGACAGAAAAACAGGAAAAAAATTACTATGAAAAACAGAAAAAATACTCTGAGAAACAGAAAAAAATTGTCAGAAAAAAAGAAAAAATTGTCAGAAAAACAGGGGGGAAATGAGACAGAAAAACAGGAAAAAAAATTACTACGAAAAACAGAAAAAATACTCTGAGAAACAGAAAAAAATTGTCAGAAAAACAGAAAAAAAATTGTCAGAAAAACAGAAAAAAATTGTTGGAAAAACAGAAATAAACTCTTAAAACAAGATAAATTAAAGCTGCCAGCAGTGATGAACTGGCCCGAGCAGAGTGACCTGATGATTATTTGTTTCTTACCAAGATAAAAAAAAACTTTAGATTTAGGAGTGTTAGATAATTTATCTTGTTTTAAGAGTTAATTTCTTATTTTAAGTGTTCAACATGCTTATTTCTAGATTTAATAATCTTAATTAAAGAAATCTGTCAAATCAGTGTACGTGTTAACCCCTAACTCCCCTCTGCCTGCTAGTGGGTAAGGGTAAAGGTAGACCACCTGGACCCACATACACACAAACCACACAAACTACATCTTACCTTTTTTTTTTGTAAATATGAAGTATGAATTTAATTCACACTAAAATTGGATTTAGTGTTTTTAGACACCCCTTTTTTGGAGTGCAGCCTTCCAACCACGACTGTTTGATATCAGGACAGCAGAAATTTCAGATATCTTTCATCAAAGCGTGGGCCCATAAAATAAAATAATATAAACTCTTTCTCTATCTTTAATTGTTCCTAAGTGCAGCAGCAGTCCAGCATACCTAATGAAGTTCAGTTACCTGCAGGATTCTGCTCTCTCAGCATTCCTTCTGCATCCTCACCAGGAACTTGTTATCTCGTCCACATTCCCCATGTTGATAAAAGGGAGATAACCTTTTATTTCCTCATTTTTGCCTGTCAGGTAACCCGTGCTCTGCAGCTGTAGTACTTCCCCCTAATGTTTCACCAACCTTCACCTGATCTAGATCTAAAAAACATTCCAACAATAAACAAAAGTAGAAGTGCTGCAGAACTTTACCGTAATAAATACGGTGCAACTTTTTGTAATATTATGGTAAAAAGATATTAGCACTGTTGATTTCCCGTTTAAGATTGCCATTTTATTCCATATTTTACCATAAAAAAATAAAAAGTTCTTCCATCAAAAGAAACACTGTTCTGCCATATAATTGACAAGAAAATACTTTATAAATGCTGCATAAATTAAAGATTTTACCATTAAATATTACAGTATATTTCTGTTAGAGATATGTTGTTTAGTACATTTAACAGTGAGAAAAAGTATTTTTACAAAAAATAAATGCAAAAATTACAGCGATGCTTGTGTATATATATTACAGTATATCTTTTATACAAACACGGTGCCAGTGTATTTTATAGTGGAGTCATTTTTATTTATTTTTTTTAACTGTAAAAAATACAGTTTTGGCTGATATATACATTTACAGTGTTTCATTGTTACTGAAACTGAACTAACCCATTCATCATTTTACGGTCTTTTACTGTCGTGGTTTAGCAGTTTTTCACTCTAAAATCTACAGACATTTCAATCAATCAAACTTTATTTATGTCGAGATTTTCATACATAGAAATGAACACAAAGTGCTTTATAAAAAATAAGAATAAAAACAGACAATAAAAATGACAAAACCCACCCCTCCCATCCCCACAAATGCATCTGCACGTACACATACACATGCATGCGCACACACACACACATAGACACGTACGCACACAAACACACACTCAGATTCACACACAGCACATACTGTATGAATTGACAGTGTAGAGACATTTTACAGTGTACAGGGTACCAGCTTTTACCTGGACGATGCCAAAGGTCTCCTGTCTTGTCTTGTCTGTTAAAGCAGCTGTTCTCAACCTTGGGGTCAGGACCCCAATTGGGGTCGCAAGATGATTTCTGGGGGTCGCCAAATCATTTTAGAAGTCAGCTCTGTCTCCAGTGTGTTAAAGTCTTTTTGGTCATTTAATGTCTTTTTTTTTGTCATTTTGTGTCTTTTCTTTTGTTATTTCGTATCTTTTTTGTCATTTTGTGTCTTTTTTGGTCATTTTATGTCTTTTTGTTGGTCATTTTGTGTCTTTTCTGGTCATTTGTGTCTTTTTTTGGTCATTTTGTGTCTTTTCTGGTCAATTTGTGTCGTTTTGGTCATTTTGTGTCTTTTCTGGTCATTTTGTGTTTTTCTTTGGTCATTTTGTGTCTTTTTGATCATTTTGTGGCCAATTTTTGTCTTTTTTTCGTCATTTAGTTTCCTTTTTTGGTCATTTTGTGTCTTTTTTTAGTCATTTTGTGTCTTTTTTTTGTTCCTTTTGTTTCTTTTTTTGGTCATTTTGTGTCTTTTCTGGTCAATTTGTGTCTTTTTGTGGTAATTTTTTGTCATTTTCTGGTCAATTTAAGTCCTTTTTTGGGTAATTTTGTGTCTTTTCTGACAAATCCCAAAGTATCAAGTTGTTACTCTCCAAGGAGGTCAGAATGGACCTTTAAACTGATAGCAAAGGACTTAGATTAAAAGTAACAATAAAATATATAAAAATATATAAATGCACTGACAGAGAGATGTTTTAGTTGTTGTCTGCTTCATTATTTGTCCAAAATTCGTCGTATCAACTGAGTTTGTATGATCTGAACTGTGAGATTGTGTTCAGTGAGCAGGGGTCGAGGACAACATGCATGTTAAATTGGGGGTCGCCACTCAAAAAGGTTGAGAACTACTGTGTTAAAGCACAAGGCTGGTATCATTCTGAAATGTTCTTATTGTCAACAAATCCAATGAAAAGGTCAAAACCAACAGTGTGTTAGTCTTTCTCTCAACGCTTTCTGTGTTTGCAGACCAGCCTGGAGTTCCGTATGCATCTGCGATATGAGTTTCTGATGTTGGGCATTCAGCCAGTCATCGACAAGCTACGCTCCAACGACAACGCCACCCTCAACAGGTACAGCACCTCCACCAAAGGGTGCTAGAATTTTAAAACAGCAATACTGTGTCATACAACTGCAAAATACACTGCAAAAAAAGAAAAGTTGGGTGAACTCAAAATTTCAAGGCAACAAACTTCGATAGCATTTTAAGTTGGACAATTAAACTAAATATTTTAAGTTTTGTTTTTGAGTTTGCTCAACTCTGAATTCAGATTGTTGTCAACTCAACTGTAAGTTGTACTAACTTATAATTTTACATTGTAATAACTGTTAATCCTTACTTCTGCTAACTTCTGCAATGTGCTGAATTGGCACGATTGTAACGCCGCTATGAAATGTCAGCTACTGTTGCGACCACAATTTTGAGTTAGCATTGATATGCTAATGGCTACTCTTGTAGCTGTAACAAGCAGCGCCGCTAGCGTCAGTTAGCCGCTAGCATCAGTTAGCTTTCGCTAATGACCGAATTTCACAACAAAGAAATAAGAGTTAGCAGAACTATTGTCCCTTGTTTTGAACCCCAACTTAAAGATATAAGTAACAACAACTCACCAACTTGTTTTTGAGCAGACAACTGGCTTCCGTGCTAACTTACATTATTGCCCTAAATGTCAGTAATTTATATTTCAAGTTTTACCAACTTAAATCACTGTTTTAGGCCAAAAAATACAAGTTGGCTTTTTTGCAGTGTAAGACATATGAAACAGCACAGAGGCAGTGGCGGTTTTAGACAAATTTTACTGTGGGGGACAAGGAGGGGCCAGTCTTTAATCAGAGGGACACATTAAAAAACGTCAGAAATGATATTTAAGCATTCAAAACCTTTATTTTAGCTCAAACTCTCATTTAAGTATACTTGGAAGAACTACATTGATTGAAACAATGAGACTTACCAACATTAACAGTTATTTTTGTACGACAATGACATTTCTCATTTTTGTGCACAATTACTTTTTCATAATTTTGAAAGTGCAGTACAGAGAGAATGATCTTTATATTTAGCTTTTATTGCACAATTAAGCTATTATACAATGTACACATGCTGGTTCCTTTTGTGTACAATGAGATATTATTTTAACAAAAAATAGGTTAGAATTGTTCCGTCGTTCATTGTTATAAATTGATCATTTTATTATTAATTTGACACAGTGGCCCCTGGAGGCCCCTGTGTAGAACCACCACTGCACAGAGGAATACATCCATGTTTTTTTTGCTTTGTGAGTTCAGTTGTCACATGTTTGTTGTTTCCAGACATCTGGATTTCTTTGAGATGTTGAGGAATGAAGATGAGCTTCAGATGTCCAAACACTTCGATGCTGTAAGTCATTTTAGACAAACCTATATACTGATTTTATGGCTTCTTAGAAATCAAAATCATATTAACATATGTTATTGCAGGTCTGACATTTCTACAGTAGAAATGAGTAGTGCATTCAGGTGTTGCTTCATTATAAAATACACTTGTACCAACCTAGGTTATAATAGTTTTGGATTTTTCATTAGTTTTAGTTTTAATTTAGTTATCAGTTTTTGTTTTCAAATTCAGTTAGTTTTAATTAGTTTTTAGAGTCAGTTTGCTAGTTTAAATTAGTTTTTAATAGTTTTAGTTTTTTTGTAATGGGGTATTTGTTGGGTGCCAGATTCAATAAAGTCACAATAAATGTTGTCTTTATTTCCTTTGTCTGATCCATCTCAGCTCCAATAAGTTTATTAAGTCATAAAGCCAGATAGATGAAATAGATTTCATATCAACCAAAAAGGTTTAAGGATGAAAAAAGTGACAAAGACGAAAACTAAGGACATTTTCTCTATAATTTTAGTTAGTTTTAGTCAGTTTGGTAACCACAAAATACAGTTTCAGTTAATTATCGTTTTTTTAAAAACTCATTTTTATTTTTATTTCAATTAATGAAAATGTTTTTTCAATTCTAGTTTTAGTTATTTCGTTAGTTAACTATAATAACCTTGGTGCCAACTTATCTTCAACATTACATTGATTTTGATGCAATATAAAATGTGAAAATGCAAATAAGATGTGTTATAAAGCTACTGATAAATATATTTTACCTCAGGTCCATATAGAAACTAAAAGTGCCAGCCAGATGTTTGAGGTGATCAGGAAGAACCTGAAGCACACTGAAGCGTACCCTCACCTCCTGTCTGCCCTGCAGCACTGCCTCATGATGCCACGTAAGACCTACATCAAACTAATCCACTTATTCTTCAATCAATTTGTATTTTTATTTATTTATTTGCACCATAAGATAAGACAATTACAAAAAAACAGAAATGAAACAAGAATAGTAAGTGTAGGAGAGGTTAAAAACCCTATATGGGACAAATAATTAGAGAAGACGGCTAATCTAACACATTTCTTTTGTGTGATTGATAATTTCTGTCAATTAAGGATAAGTGGCCCAAACAATATTACAATAATTACGATACGATAAATTAAACTATAATTCAGTATATTTAAAGCATTCTGAGATATGAAACCACCTCACCTGAAACCATCTGTCTGTCTGTCTGTCTGTCTGTCTGTCTGTCTCTCTGTCCGTGTAGATAAACAGAGCAGCACCACTCTCCAGTACTGGGTCCTGTTGGATCGTATAGTCCAGCAGCTGGTTCTGCAGACAGATAAAGGTGAAAACCCTGATGTGGCTCCACTGGAGGACTTCAACGTTAAAAATATTGTACGCATGTAAGTTTCTGGAGTTCATGACCACTAATGCTGCAGCGCAGCAGCTTTCACTAACATGATTGTTTCTCTGAGTTACTATGTAATGTAATGTAACTTTGTGTCCTATTATATCAACCCAACAATGATTTGAATAATAAACCATAACTCAAAAGAAGAAAATGCAGGCACTCTGGTGGATTGACAAAAGTTAAAAACCCTTTATTTTACATTGGTTGCTTATAAAAAATAGGCTTGGAGGAGCACTGCATAGACCTGAGGAGCCACAGCTGAACTGAATCCCCCTATAATTGCATGTGTTTTTGTCTCTTGTCTCCTTATACCCTGAGGAAGGCGCAAGCCGACACTTGTTGGTGTTTTTTATATGCAACCCATGTAAAATAAAGGGTTTTTAAATTTTGTCAATCCACCAGAGTGCCTGCATTTTCTTCTTTTGAGTTCACTGTTTACCCATTGCAAGAGCACTGGTGTATTTAGAGACACCAGCAGCGCTCCTGTTATTCTGTTTTTAATAAACCATAACCGTTCTAACAAGGGCTGGGCGATATGGACCAAAAGTCATATCCCGATATATTTAGGCTGAATATCAATATACGATATATATCCTGATATTTTTATCACAAAGTTACAGCAAATGTTCAGTCAAAGTCAAAGCCAAATATGACATGTCACAAATAGTTTTATTGAAACTGTTTATTTAAGTGAACATAAATACTGTATGAGTAGCTTTTAAAAAAAAAAATTAAAGCTCCATGAATTTAAATAAAAAAAACATCTTGAATTTAAAATAACTTATGAAATCAAAGTAAATCAAATAGCATTTATTGTCATTAAATAGGCAACTATAGAACGAAATTGAAAGTGCCACTGCATAAGGTGCATAGTTATGACAATCATAACACAAGACAGCATAAGTAAAACATTTAAAAATAGCGAGCTAAAACAAGGATAGAAACAAGAAAAAAAGGACGTGTGATGTCATAAATATGTATAAAAATAAATAAATGACGACTGAAAATGCTACAAAATTATAGGAACAAAATAGGCCAATCTTTTTCTGAAATAAATATATTCATATGAGAAAAGAATAATGAACATTACAAAATGACTAAATATGACAAACCCTAGCAAGGGCAGCAGTTATATATAAAGACTTTTTTTTTTGCAATATGGTCTAATTCCATATCCCATTTAGGAATATATCGATATATTTTTTTATATCTATATATATCGCCCAGCCCTGGTTCTAACAAAATTTACCTCTTGCTGATGACGTAACATAATTTCATAAACTGTATTGTAGCACAGTGTGTGTTCAGATAAAGCTTTACAAAGAAAATGATAAAGAGCAGATTGTTTGCCTGTGACAAGTCCATTCTTTAAAATAATAATCATGTTTGGTGTGTGTGTGTGTGTGTGTGTGTGTGTGTGTGTGTGTGTGTGTGTCTATAGGCTTGTCAAGGAGGACGAGGTCAAACAATGGAAAGAACAGGCTGATAAAATGAGAAAAGGTAAACTTTTGTTGTTAAAAGTCCCATAATGGAGAGTTTGGCTGGACTGGTCTGTGTGAATATACAATAAATGTTTGTCACATAACATCACCCTAACTGATTTTATCTCCTGCTGTGACTGTTACTTTTTGGATTTAAATGTATCCAAAACCAAAGAATTGATTATTGATTTCAGACGTAAGAAGGAAATTCCTACTGAGTGCATCATACATAACAAAAAAGTTGAAATTGTTTCATCATACAAATACTTGGGGACCTTATTTGACGACCATCTCAAATTTGATGTGAACACAGATTTTATAGTAAAGTGAGGACAACAGAGAATTTTTCTCAGGAAACTAAATTCTTTCTCTGTCAGGCCTGTTATACTCTGTTCTTTTTATCAAGCATTTATTGAGAGTCCTATATGTTTTTCCTTTATCTGTTGGTTTCATTGTCTTTCAGTCAAAGACAGAAACAGCCTGACTAGTATTGTGAAGTCCTGCTCTAAGATTACCAGAGTAAAACTAAGAGACTTAAGTTCCTTTTGCAACCAGCAAATCCTCCGTAAAGCAGAGTGACTTTTAGCCTCCTGAGCCATGAATCCTCTCTGTTACCTTCAGGCCGTTATCACCTTCCTAGGTGGAAAACAAATCACTTCTCCAAACCAGTCGTCCCCCTTGCACTAAGACTTTGACATTCTTCATAGGGTTTTAAAAAAGAAAACTTTTTATTTTATTTATTTATTCATGTATTTATTTATTTATTTATTCATTTATTTATTTATTTATTTATTTATTTATTTATTTATTTATTCATTTATTCATTTATTCATTCATTTTATTCATTTATTCATTTATTCATTCGTTTGTTTATTTGTTTATTTTATTTGTTTGTTTGTTTGTTTGTTTATTTGTTTGTGTGTTTATTATTTTATTTATTTATTTTCCTTATTTCTTAAATTCTTAAAGCAATGTGTCTTATGAATAATGTCTATGCAGTAGGCTATCTTAGGCTTTAATAATGGGTCCATTCTAAGCTCCATGTTGTCTGATGTGTGTTGTGTGGACTATTTATGTACTGACTATTTGTTTTGGGCCATTTGGGCCGTATGAACCACGACAACCTGCTGCTCAAAATGAATTGCCCCTTGTGGGATCAATAAAGTTGTTTGAATTGAATTGAATTGAATTGAATTGAATTGAATTGAATTGAATTGAATTGAATTGAATTGAATTGAATTGAATTGAATTGGGTTACCATGTAAAAAAGAAAAATCAAAAGCAACACAACAATACATTTCTTTGTATGTTTTACATTCATACAACAGTTTAATCTTTCAGCTTACTTCATCAGCTGTAACTAAATGCTTAGTAAGTGCTTTGCTGATTTCACTATATAATCAGGGCAAACTTGGACTTGTCAAGATGCAGAAATGAGAATTGTTGTTTGTTTTCTATCATCAAACCGTACTTTGAATAAGCTGTCTCACCTTTTCTTCTCTCCAGAGCATCACAACTTACAGCAGCGTTTTGAAAAGAAAGAGAGGGAGTGTGAGGCCAAAAATAAAGAGAAAGAAGACATGATGGTGACGCTGAACAAGATGAAAGACAAACTGGAGCGAGAGAGTAATGACCACAAGCAAGCCAGACTACAAGTGGGAGAGCTGTCGGCACGGCTGCAGCAGCTCAGCTCGGTAAATAAAGTCATTCAGGATATTAATTTGGTAACACTTTATATTAGGGAACACATATTCAACATTAATTATTTGCTTATTAGCATGCAAAAAAGTAACATATTGGCTCTTAATTAGTCATTATTAAGTAGTTATTAATGCCTTATTCTACATGGCCTTATTGGGGGATTGGTAGATTGTAATGTCAATCATTACGTGGATCATTTTGCGCCAATGTTAGTCTACCAGTGAGCCATTTTGTAGAGTAATGATTGACATTACAATCTACCAATCCTCATCAATCATCATAAAGGAGCCACCAGTCAGGTCAAAGGTCTGGAGAAGGTGGCTATTTGCCGTTTCCATGGTTTTGTTCACCGATATGTAGAGACTTATAAAGTCCATACAAAGTAAAGCATATTAAGATCATAACTCAAATACAACAACTTCCTTACTTACTACTAATAAGCAATAATTCTGAGGTTATTGAGGGAAAACTCTTTAATGTCTTACTGGTTGTATAATAAGGCCATGTAGAAAAAGGCATTAATAACTACTTAATAATGACTAATTAAGAGACAATATGTTACTTATTTGCATGCTAATAAGCAACTTATTTATCCTCCTGAGACCCGAGCTTTTGTTTGGTATGTATTGTTAGTTTCTCCTAGATATTTTGGATTTGTAGGACCTGATAAGTACAAAAACTAAGCATTGTCTTTGAACAGGAAGTAGTTTTTGAAAAAAACAATGGGTTAATTTTACTGTATAACACAATTAATTCACCAGTCTATAAAACGTTTTACTTCCTCATGTTTACACCCTTTCTGGAAGAACAATAGTTAAAGTCTATTCGTCCTCAAACGAGTACTTCCTGATTAGCAGTGTCGTAGCTTCTTGCTATTGCTAAAAAATAGTCAAACTTGCACAGAATATCAAACTGCAAACCTTATTAAGCACAAATAAACAAGTTTTAACCATAAAATGAGACCAGGTTTTGTACCTAGCAAGGCCACAGGAGGTTATGTTGAATATGTGTTCCCTAATCTAAAGTGTTCCCTTTTTTTTAGAATATATTTGGATAATATTGTGATGAAATGTATGATCAACATGCTGAAAAAAAAATATTTTTTTATTTTATTACTGTTAAAAGATCCCAGCTTCTTGTTAATCTCTTCATAATGAATACTTGTTCATCTGTTGTGTTGTTAGACTTCCAGCGTCCCAGGAGGACCTCCTGTGACTCCTGGTCCTGTCCCATCTATCCCCTCTCCTCCCCCTCCTCCTCCTCCTCCTCCACCACCTCCTCCAGGAGGACCACCAGGTTTTGGCATGCCTCCATTTGCCCCACCTCCTCCACCAGGAGCTCCGCTTGGAATGGCCCAGAAGAAAAATATTCCTCGGCCATCTAACCCACTGAAGTCATATAACTGGAGCAAACTGCCTGATGTATGAATACTACTGATATTATACTTATTATACTATTACACATTTACTCCTGTTGTGACTATTACTTTTACAGTATTCCTCCACTACAGAATACAAAATTGCGCACACATTTCCTGTATGGCAGCTCTTCACACAAGGTGCAGTGCAAATTATCCAACATTGCCATTTCGCATTTTTTACTCCACACAACAAAAAAATATCCAGACAGCCTCTGGTATCCTGAGTGTACACTGCAAAAAAGGTGTTTAGTCTAAAAACAAGATAAAACAGTAAATCTGAGGGAAATGATCTTGCTGCATGGACAAATAATTTACCTTGACAAGATTTCTTAAATTAAGATTGTTAAATCTAGAAATAAGCATGTCTACAGATGCATTTAGAAGGCTTAAAATAAGCCAAAAATGCTGGTTTTAAGATCCGTTTCCTTAAAAAATAACTTTTTACAGCCCCCAAATTAGTGAAATATTCTAAACATAAGCATAAAATGCTGATTTTAAAATTAGATTATTTAAAAATGTAACCTTTTACAGCCCCAAATAAGTGAAATATACTAAACATAAGCATAAAATGCTGGTTTTAAGATAAGATTACTTAAAAATTTTACCTTTTACAGCCTCAAAATAGGTGAAATACTCATTTACATATCATACATATTTTGTTTTCTTACTTTTAGCAAATTAAGCTGTTTTTAAGCTTAACTAAAATCAAGCTTTTCTCTAAATATATATATATATATATATATATATATATATATATATATATATAACATGCAGCAAGATCATTTCCCTCAGATTTACTGTTTTTATCTTGTATCCTGTTTTTTGCAGTGTGCCAGTGTGTGTGGATTATAAGGTTATAATAGTTTTGGATTTTTCATCAGTTTTAGTTTTAATTTCGTTGTGATATTTTGTTTTCAAATTCAGTTAGTTTTAATTAGTTTTTAGAGAGTTTGCTGGTTTTAATTTGTTTTTATTTTTTAGAAAATGCTTAGTTTTAGTTTAGTTTTTATTAGTTTTAGTGTTAGTTTTAGTTTTTTGTAATGGGGTATTTGTTGGGTGCCAGATTCAAAAAAGTCACAATAAATGTTTCCTTTATTTCCTTTGTCTGATCCATCTCTGCCCCAATAAGTTTATTCAGTCATAAAACCAGATAGATGAAATAGATTTCATATCAACCAAAAAGGTTTACGTATGAAAAAAGTTGACAAAGATGAAAACGAAGGACATTTTCACTATCATTTTAGTTAGTTTTAGCTTAGTTTTGTAACCACAAAACACAGTTTCAGTTAGTTATCGTTTTTATTTTTATTTCAGTTAACGAAAATGTTTTTTCAATTCTAGTTTTCCTTATTTCGTTTTCGTTAAGAAAGGGAAGTCAGACAGTACTGAGAGACGGACTAAGACATTTCAGATTTGATCTTTTCATGAGATTTGTTGAAAGTAAAAACACATTTCTATAGAATAAGATCAGACTGATCCTTTGGTAAGTAAATGCCACACGGCAGCTGACATTCTTCTTCAGGAATAAACAGCTGTGAGATGCTGTTGAAATCTGTTATGTTAACAAAGTGCATTATTGTTTGTTTCAGAGCAAGATAGAGGGAACCATATGGAAAGAGATTGATGATCTCAAGGTGTTTAAAGTTCTGGATCTTGAAGAGTTCCAGAAGACCTTCTCAGCTTACCAGAAACCACAAGTACTAAACACACTGACAGTAAACACATCTCACTGATGGATTGATTTGTTTTTTGTGTCATCCATTCATATATCGCTTTTCTTTGTGTACCAGATATCAACACTGCCAATGTTCAGTTGAATTTACTAGTGAAGCTATCAAGTTTTTTTAGTTTTTTAGTAGAGCTGTTTCATTTTCTCCATTCCAAACAAGAATCAAAGCAACTCACTGAACACCAGGCATTTTCTCACTTCCTAGTGATAGACAATCTATTATTTAATAATCATATTTTTTTGCATTTCTGTTGCATTTATGCAGAATTTAACACACGATAACAACTTTACAGATTAATATTTTTTTCGACTTTAAACTTTTTGGGCATTTTAACCCTTTAAATGCCAGTTTGATTGCACAATATCACTGATGTTTTTTTATGAAAAAAAACTCACAAAAATGTAGCTATTTTCCATGTAATAAATATTTTTTTGCTGGGGCACTGGTTTTTATCACAGCCTTGGATACGTCAAAGATTAAGAACAAAATTGATTTTGATGCATTTTTAGTTTTTGTGTAGTGTCAGATTTAAAACTTACTACCCTTTGAGACCTTTCGGGCTGAAAATGTCCACTTCTGAAAAAAAACGCAATAAAAGCTTTACAGATTAATATTTTTTTCTACTTTTTTCTGCATAAACCTCTTAGACAACTTCTGTCCTGCTCAAAACTACCAAATGTTTAAACATTTTTGGCATTTTAACCCTTTAAATGCCGATGTCACTGATGTTTCTTATGGCAAAAACACAAAAATGTAATGTATTCTTGAATCTCGAGTCCTAAGTGTTCAAGTCCGAGTCACCAGGCATTTTCTCACTTCCTAGTGATAGACAATCTATTATTTAATAATCTTATTTTTTCATGATTCTGTTGCATTTATATATATGTATTTTTAAACAGTTGTCTTGAGATATTATTGTCAGAACTTCCCATATTGTACTGCATTTTGTTTCATTTCATTCATTCTCACCCTTGTCTCTGTTAACAGAAGGATGCTGAGGATGACCATACTGTTGCTAAGAAAGTCAAGGAGCTGTCAGTCATCGATGGTCGTCGAGCACAGAACTGTAACATTCTGCTGTCACGGTCAGTGTGTGTGGGATCAGAAAGGAATGAAAAAGCTTCATGCAGGTTTTTTGTTTCCACACAATGACAAGGAAACAAGAGTTAACCCTCTGGGGTCTGAGCCTATTTTGGCTGTTTTTGAATACTTTTGATTTTGCCCTTCATGTACCACATAAAAAATGTTTACTATACCCTTATTTGGTATCCATTTTTTCTTCACCTATATGATCTGACAATTATTTCCTCACTTTAACCTACTTGATCAACATATTGAGCCCAAAAATCATGAAATCCGAGTTGAAAAATTATACTATTTACTACTAGCCTGGCTAACACCAGACTAATCACAAATGAGATTAGTCTGGAAACCAGCCGTTCATTTCTCCGTAGAGGAGGCATGGTTTAGGACCCTCCAGAGCCGTTTATTGGGCGCTAAGAATGTCTATCAAAAGCGTCTGTAGGTAGCTCTTAGCCAATCAGATCAGTTATAAGAGATGATGTATGTAGAGCGACAGAAAAGAATGTTTACATAGCCAGACTAGCCCATCTCTACTTTGAGACTAAAATGCTCAATTCTGCTTCTGCAACATTTTTCTGCAGCATGTTCTGACTCTGGCTGCTCACAGTCTACCGGCAGTGTTGGTGTGTGTGTGTGTGTGTGTGTGTGTGTGTCTGTGAGAGAGTGTTGCTTGCTGCTTTGCTTCTCACTTTCTGCAAGATTCTTTATTTTTACGCCTTATTCCCCCTCATGTCATTCAGCCACACACATCCACTGATTTTATGGTCATTAGACAAGCTGCTGGGGGTCTCTGGGGGCTCCGCTGTCCCCCGGCTCGTAGCCAGATCACCGTGGTTACAGCAGTGAGCGGTAGCGGGGCTAGTTGGTAGATTAGGCTTTGGCCAAATCCTGTCGGAAGCAAGGCTAAAACATCCTTTTTGGTGGTGAAACAGGAAACAGGAGTTTTAAGTCAAACGTTGTTCTTCTTTTAAAATCAACTTTTGCTCTAAACTATCTAGAACACTGTCTACAGGTAAAGAGAGTTTAGCGTCTGCTGCAGCCATGTTGGATATGTAAGAAAACTACAAAACTACAAGCTTCTGAGGGGCGCTGTGGAGCAGAGCATGGAGTAAGACGCCTTTCTCGGGGCTCCTGCAAAAATATCAATAAATCCTGACTAAAACAGCAAATATAACTGGAAAATTAATAATTGATCTATAGTAAACACCGTCGGAATACTAACAAACGAGTAGGGAAGCGGTATCAGCTTGCATGGCGGAAAAGTTAAATAAATACAAGTTCGGGTCCAGTGCGCCGCGGCCTGCAAGAAGCACGAGACAGACTACGCTAACGGCTAGCCCACCCTCGCCCACTCAGACGGAAAGTTCAGGGATGGCAGCCGACGAACTAAGAGCGGACATTGTATCATCCATCAGGGGAGAGATCTCTTTAATTATCAGAGAGGAGCTCAAGAGTGCGCTGGCGGAGGATTTCAAAGCCCTAAAGTCGGAGCTACAGGCGATGCGGTCGGACATCGCAAACAACACAGCCGCCATCCGCACTGAAATCGAGCACATGAATGTGGACATTCAGGACATGAAAGGCGGACTATCGACATGGTCAGACGAGGTGGTTTCACTGCAGTCTACGGTAACCAGTCTTCAAAAACAGGTGGTCTCCCTAAAAGACCGATGTGAGGATATGGAGGGCAGGATGAGACGGGGCAACATCAGAATAACCGGCATCGGCGAACAGCCGGACTCGAGCTCACCGACAGCTGTGTCAAAAGCTATTAGAGAAGCCCTGCAGATGGACCGGGACATCAAAATAGACCGCTCGCACCGCATCGCAACTCCCCAGACAACGGGAGACTGGGAGAAGCCACGAGTGATCATCGCCAAGCTGCACCATGACGGAGACGCAACGGAGATCCTTCGGAGGGCGCGGGAGAGAGCTCCGCTGATCTACAATGGAAACCGTATTGCCATATTTCCGGACTACACCTCCGCCGTGGCCAAGGCCAGAGCTGCATTCACGGATGTGAGGAAGACACTCCGGGGACGAAGAGGAGTCCGGTATGGTCTACTATATCCTGCTAGACTCCGTATTTCATACAAGGATGAGGACAAGGAGTTTCTTGACCCTATGAAGGCTATGGAGTTCGTCCAGAAGAAGGTTATCCCATTCACAGAGCCTCAGGTTTGAACATATCCACACATGTATGGATAATAACAGTATGGTGAACATTGATATCATTACTAAGACTAATACTAAGTATCACCTGTTATATCATAGCAATATTTCACTTGTTGCTCCAAGTTTTCAGATGTTAATGGCCTACTTATGTTGAACTTAATTATGTGTGTAAGTGGAGTCGCGATACTATATTAAGAAGATGCTGAAACTGTATTAGAGTTTGCAGGAGCCCAAGAACTTTTCTTTTTCTTTGATTTTTGCCCTAGTGTACCCCAAGCACAGTCAAATTCAACCTAGACGTGCACTTTTGCTGCTCATTTCTGCGGCTAAGGACTTGGTCCCACTTTTGTTCTACCAATGTTAGCTAGCTGTGGTTCCGTTAGCTATCTTGTTCTTTTGGTTGTTCTGGTCCCTCTGTTCTTTGGGGACCCTGTGACAAATACTGTGACAGCAAGGGCAGCAACTTTTTTCTACATCAGGATTCTTATTGATTTTGTTAATGTTGGAAATTGTGAATTACAGCTGTAGCTATTTCTTTCCACCCCCTCTGTACCCAACCAATATCACTGCTTACTATGATCCACATAACAATGCTGAAGAGTGATGTGCAACTAAGATATATATTATATAGACCTTATAGATAATGGACACACTAAAAGTCATAAGCTACAATGTTAAGGGTCTTCATAATCCTATCAAGAGAAAGAAGATTTTGCACCAGTTGAAACAGGTTAACTGTCAGATAGCATACCTACAGGAAACCCACCTGCCTGATGGGGAACATGAAAAGTTGAAAAAGTCATGGGCAGACAAAGTATATTACTCCTCACACCGTTCTGGGAGAAGTAAGGGGGTTTCCATACTTATACATAGACAAATCAACTTCACGCAAACGTTGGTGCACAAAGACACTGAAGGAAGATATGTTTTGGTCAACGGATCAATTGATGGCATAGAGGTATCCCTTTTAAACGTATATGCACCCAATGAAGATGAGCCAGGCTTTATCAAAACACTGTTTGATATAATATTACAGTATAGCACTGGGTTATTGTTGATGGGAGGAGACTTTAATTGTGTGATGTCACAGTTAATGGATCGGCAACCTGCCTCAAAAGCTCCCTTGTCTAAAACGAGCAGAATGCTTAAACATCTATCCACAGAGTCAGGCTTTGTGGATGTATGGAGGAGCAAATTTCCAAGAAGTAAAGACTTTACCTTTTACTCAAGTAGGCACATGTCCTATTCAAGGATTGATTATTTTTTCACGCCTAAGAACGAGTTTTTTAGGATAGTAGATATTGAGATATTACCTATCACAATCTCAGACCATGCACCCACTGCGCTTAAGTGGAATATAGGCCACAGACCAACCTCCAAGCAATGGAGGCTTAATGCATCTCTTCTGAACGATAAAGAATTTGTCTCCTACATCACAGCAGAGTTTAAGGAATATTTAAATACCAATACTTCGCCTGAAACATCACCACTGATACTGTGGGATTGCTCTAAAGCATATATCAGGGGCCGAATTATTTCATTCTCGTGTGCCAGGAAAAAACAAAAAGAGTCTAAACAGAGAGGACTGGAGGATAAAATAAAAGAGCTTGAACAAAAACACAAAAAATCGTCTTCAACCAGTATCCTAAATAATTTGAATGCAGCTCGTAGAGAACTTAATAGTTTACTATCGGACAAAATTGAGGGAACGCTGAGATTCACCAAGCAGCGATACTATGAATATGGCAATAGGGCGAGTAGATTATTAGCATTTAGTTTAAGAAAACAGCAAGCATCTAATACGGTGCAGAGAGTAAAGTTACGGGATACCTTTGTTACAAAACCTGATAAAATAGCAGAATCCTTTGCAGAGTTTTATAAAGGTTTATATAAGAATACAGACACTTGCCTAGATGACACGAAACTAGCAGAATTTCTGAACAACATAAAACTGCCTGAGCTGACAGAGAGTGCTGCAGAAGAGTTAGATAGGCCAATTGAAGAATGGGAGATCAAGCAGGTGATTTCATCTCTTAAAAACAATAAAAGCCCAGGCCCAGATGGTTACATTAATGAATTTTACAAGACATTCAAAGACTTGCTATCACCGTTGTTACTGAAGGCATACCAGCATGCACTCGGATCAAGAATTATGGCACCATCCTGGAATGAGGCAACTATAGTGGTGATACATAAGGAGGGTAAAGATCCCACTGAATGCCAATCCTACAGACCAATATCACTGCTGAATGGGGACCTGCGTATACTAACGGCAGTCCTGGCCAGGCGAATGAATCAGATAATCACTCAAATAATCCATCCTGACCAAACTGGCTTCATCACTGGAAGATACTACGGAGATAATGTACGCCGCTTACTAAACATAATATCTCATCAACAAGATAGGAAATTAGAATCAGTAATTATATCCTTAGATGCCCAAAAAGCATTCGACCGTGTATCATGGCAGTATTTATTTCAAACATTAAAGCGATTTAGGTTCGGCCCTAACTTTATAAATTGGATACAAACACTGTACTCGTCACCACAGGCTGCTGTTAAAGTTAATGGCTGTAGATCAGAGAGATTCACTTTGGAACGTGGATGCAGACAAGGATGTTCTTTATCACCCTTGTTATTTGCTGTTAGTATCGAACCGCTGGCCCAACTTATAAGAGATGATGATGATATAAATGGAATTGTTATTAATGAAGAGGAACACAAATTATCGCTCTATGCTGATGATGTAATTCTGTATCTGACAAAACCAGCGCTAACGATACCACATTTAAAAAGGCAAATCTCGAAGTTTGGGTTTTATTCAGGATACAAGGTAAATGTGGAGAAAACTATGGCTATGGATATAAACGGCACAATCCAACATAGTGTAAAGCTTCAGAGTGGATTTAAATGGCCCACGGAAGGTATTAAATATCTAGGTATACACATAACCTCATCTCTTCAGAATCTGTTTGATGCTAACTATGGCAAAATAATACGGAGCATCAATAATGATTTAGAACGGTGGTCTATGCTCCCCCTGTCTCTGCTGGGGCGCGTTGAAAGTATCCGTATGAACATTCTACCCAGATTACTTTACTTGTTTCAGATGTTACCTATAGAAATTCCCAAATCTACATTTGATAATTTGGAGAAAATGATGTCAAGATTTATATGGCAAAAAAAGCGCCCTAGAGTCCGACTTAAAACCCTACAGTTATCTAAATCAAACGGTGGTCTTAAACTCCCAAATCTAAGATACTATTTCTGGTCTGCACAAATGAAGCCTATGATAGCGTGGCTTCAGAATAATATAGAAACATGTTGGCTTAGCATAGAAAAAAGTCTATGCTCGCTGAAATCTCTGCAAGACCTACCCTTCCTAGATGCTCCCATAAAGGAAATGGCAACTTGGACTAAGAACACTCTTAAAATTTGGGTTAAGGTACAGTCAACTTTTGGATTACCAACACAAATATCGCCATTAATCAGCATTGGATCTATAAAGAGCTTCATACCTAATAATTTGGACATTGGCTTCAGAAGGTGGTCAGAGTATGGTTTGGTTCATCTACATCAGTTATTCAGTCTTGGTAGTCTAAGAACATTTGGGGAGTTGAGAAACTGTTATGGTCTTCCTAAGACAGATTTCTACCGATATCTGCAACTTAGAACATTTCTGACAAAGCACAAGGAATGGGGAAAACTCACAAAAATTTCTCCTATCGAACAATTTCTAATAGAAACACAAACAGGAAATGGAGACGGGAAAATAATTAGTAAACTCTACAATATATTTTTATCTTTGAGTACACAGAACTCCTTACAGATAAAGCAGAGATGGGAGGCAGAAATGGATGTGGTTATACCACAGGAAGCCTGGGAGGAGGTGTGTAGTGAGGCACACCTGGTCACAAACTCAAATACATGGAGGGAGTTTAAGTGGAAAGTAATTGTTAGATTTTTTAGGACCCCAGAAATAGTGTCTAGAATGAGCCAGTCATATTCCAGTTCATGCTGGAGAAATTGTGGATCTCATACTGCCAACCACACCCATATATTCTGGTTATGCCCCAAACTAAAGACCTTCTGGGGGGAGGTATTTGATGCTCTTAAAGAGGTCTTTCAACAAGACATACCTCGAGATCCTACTGTGGCTTTATTAGGAGTGATGCCTAAAGGATTGAATGGGAGGTCCAAGAAATATCTTTTGAATATATTACTTACCGCAGCACTGAAGTGTATAACTATTAGATGGTTGAAGCCAACTCCCCCTTCATATAACACTTGGATCCAGAAGGTCTGGGACCTCTATCAGATGGAGCACATTACGTATGTATTAAGGCTTCAAAAGTCCATCTTTGCTAAGCGATGGGGTCCTGTCATGTCTTTATTAATACAGTAAGACTGGTTAGTTCTCCCCCTCTACCACCTCTTTTTTATTTTTTTATTTTTTTATTTTTTTTATTTTTTTTTATTTTTTTTTATTTTTTTATTTTTTTTTTTATTTATTTATTTTTTTTATTTATTTATTTATTTTTTTTTTTTATTCTTTTTATTTTTAATCTTTTTTGTTACATAATACGCACAGTGCACTAAATCCTGCTGGTCCCCTGGATGCCTATCTCTATATGGTTTGTGTATATATGAACGTTTGAATATGTATATTTGATTTGATTTGTTTAATGTATTTAATTGGGAGTGGATATTTGTTCTCGTTTTGTTTTTGTTTGTCTTATTTGCTTGTAATCCTGATTTGGACATAATGTACAATTGTCGCCTACAGCTGGTTACAGAATGATGTTCGTACTGAAATGTCACTGAAAAACTAATAAAAAATAAGTTCAAAAAAAAAAAAACTACAAGCTTCTGTCTGCCAAGTAGTACGCGTCATCGTCTTGCCGTCCCTCCCCGTTCTGTGATTGGATCCCTAAAACAGGGCTAAGAAACAGCCTTAGATTCCAGACCGCCTGCAGGTTCGAAATTAAATTGAGCGCGCAAGGCAGTATGGGTATACCCAGGCTAATTTACTACAATAAAAACCACAAATATGCTCAATGAACTGTTTAGGAACTTGAAAATGTAAACACAGGATACAAATATGAACATATAAAAAGGTAAAAATGTAAATGTAATAAAACTATATACAAAAAAAGTCCCATAAAATCATGTATATTTTTAGGCTTTTTCCCCTTGTTAGCTGCAACTCTTCAAAACAAACTATGTGTGAAATTACACAGAGAGTTACACCAACGCTCAAATATTTCTGTACTATCAAATTAAAACTATCATATCTTTGGTTTTACATGACCTAGGAATGTCAAACAAAAACTGGGAGAAAGTTTCAAGTCTGTACTTTGGAGTGAAGTTGATAGCAGCGCTCCATGTGACCTAGTTTTGTTGTTAAACGTCACATGATCTGATTAGGACGGCACGATTATAGACCCCAGAGGATTACACTTATATAGTATATAGACATCTTTATGAGCTGACTTAATGCACCATATTTGGTGTCTATAAGGCCAGGTGGTCCTGACCACGACGTAACAGCAACTTCTCTCTGCACCACAACTGTTGTTGACCCAAAATCTGTTCTGCTCAAATTGGCCAAATTAATTATTATTTGCCCTTCTGCCTGTGAAGTTATAAGATTTATTTCAGCTCCATGCACTATTAAAGTGTCATGCATATAATGTCCATGCAGTATTAGGGATCAGGTCACCGTTATTGAGTTTTTAGGATTTTTTGATTTTGTGGGAGGCCACATACAGTGTTTTAGTTGGGTGGGTCACTATTGCTTACAGCTGGTTCATAGTTTAATTGTAAGTGTGACTTATGATAGGCTGCAGTGGTTTACCAGTTTATCCGGTACCAGTCTGTGCATTTTTATTTTCAACAGATGGCAGTAACTGGAGGTTATGTTACAGTTCAAAGTGTAAAAACTGTCATTCAAACACATGTGTTATAGGCTGAAGCTGACCAATGAGGAGATCCGCCATGCCATGCTGACCATGGATGAACAGGAAGACTTACCTAAAGACATGCTGGAGCAGGTAGCAGACACTCACTGACAAACACAATGTCAACACACAGTGGATATGCTCCATGGCCATTATCAATTTAAACAAAGTAATGTCAGAAAGAGTAGAGGGACATCAGATGTCTAGGGTTCCTGCTGTAAAAAAAACCTTAAAAAAAAACAACAACCTGAAACCTGAAAATATATATAGAAACCTGGGAATATATATTAAAAGTTTGAGAATATATATTGAAACCTGAGAATATATATTAAAACCTGAGAATATATATTAACAGTCTGAGAATATATATAGAAACCTGAGAATATATATTAAAACCTGAGAATATATATTAAAAGTCTGAGAATATATATAGAAACCTGAGAATATATATTAAAACCTGAGAATATATATTAAAAGTCTGAGAATATATATAGAAACCTGACAATATATATTAAAAGTCTGAGAATATATATTGAAACCTGAGAATATATATTAAAAGTCTGAGAATATATATAGAAACCTGAGAATATATATTAAAACCTGAGAATATATATTAAAAGTCTGAGAATATATATAGAAGCCTGAGAATATATATTGAAACCTGAGAATATATTAAAAGTCTGAATATATATATAGAAACCTGAGAATATATATAAAAGGTTTTAATCAAAGGTTTTAATATATATTCTTAGGTTTTAAAAAATATTCTCAGGTTTTAATAAATATTCTCAGACTTTTAATATATACTCAAGTTTCAATATATATTCTCAGGTTTTGAATCCATATATATAATAATTTCCTGAACGGCTTGCCATGATATATATATTGATTTATATAGATACTGTTTCATGTAACTACATAAAACCATGAAAGAAGATCAAGCAGCTTAATTCACTTTTTGATATAACATTGGATGAAATGCGTGTGTGTGTGTGTGTGTGTGTGTGTGTGTGTGTGTGTGTGTGGTGTGTGAAGCTGCTGAAGTTTGTTCCTGAGAAGAGTGACATTGAGCTGTTAGAAGAACACAAGCATGAGCTGGAGCGTATGGCCAAAGCAGACCGCTTCCTGTATGAGATGAGCAGGTACACACAACACACACACCACTTCTGACCACACACTGTATCTGTCTATGAACATGGCCGTTTATCAACACAGGACCATAAAAGACAGATTACACTTTAATGGAGGAGAAGCATTAATAATTGCATCAATGCTACATCCCAGCTGCAGGCTATGCACTGTAAAAATGTCTGTAGATTTTACAGTGAAAAACTGCTAAACCATGACAGTAAAAGACTGTAAAATGATAAATGGGTTAATTCAGTTTCAGTAACAATGAAACACTGTAAATGTATATATCAGCCCAAACTGTATTTTTTACAGTTTAAAAAAAAAAAACATTACTCCACTTTAAAATACACTGGTACCGTGTGTGTAACAAAATATACTGTAATATACAAGCCATCGCTGTAATCTTTGCATTTATCTTTTGTAAAAATACTTTTTCTCACTGTTAAATTTGAAAATAAGCATGTTGAATGCTTAAAATAAGAATTAACTCTTAAAACAAGTTAAGTGATCTAACTCTTCTAAATCTAAAGTTTCTTTATCTTGGTAAGAAACTAATACTTGTCAGGTCACTCTGCTCGGGCCAGTTCATCACTGCTGGCAGCTTTAATTTATCTTGATTTAAGAGTTAATTTTTTATTTTAAGTGTTCAACATGCTTATTTCTAGATTTAATAATCTTAATTTAAGAAATCTTGTCAAGGTAAATGATCTGTCCATGCAGCAAGATCATTTCCCTCAGATTTACTGTTTTTATCTGGTTTTTAGACACACCTTTTTTGCAGTGTGTTGCATTAAACCTGATACACAGGTAATCTGAAACAAACTAACTTCTTTGTTTTAGTATTTATTCATAGTAACAGTTAGGCAACAGTGCCGTCTTGAGGCCAAACAGGAAAAAGTTACCCACTATCACTTACATCCACTAACCTAAAACCTTTGAGAGAAAAACGTTCTAAACAGTTCCTAAAGACCAAAAATAACGGTTGAAAGGTTGAACAGTCCTACAGTTTTTATTTAGGATCCGCAAAGAAGTTTGATGCATAATTGGTTAGTTACTTTCTTCACACAGGGATTTACATCAAGTGATTTACAAAATCTCTACCTGCTGGTGCAGCTGCCAGCAAGGTTATTATAATTAATAAAAACTAACGAAATGACGAAAACTAGAATTGAAAAAAACATTTTCATTAACTGGAATAAAAATGAGAGTTTAAAAAAAAAACGATAACTAACTGAAACTGTATTTTGTGGTTACAAAACTAACTAAAATTATAGTGAAAATGTCCTTCGTTTTAGTCTTTGTCAACTTTTTTCATCCGTAAACCTTTTTGGTTGATATGAAATCTATTTCATCTCTCTGGTTTTATGACTTAATAAACTTATTGGAGCTGAGATGGATCAGAAAAAGGAAATAAAGGAAACATTTATTATGACCTTTTTGAATCTGGCACCCAACAAATACCCCATTACAAAACAAGTAAAACTAACACTAAATCTAAACATTTTCCAAAAAATAAAAACCAATTAAAACTTGCAAACTCACTCTAAAAATGAATTAAAGCTAACTGAATTTGAAAACAAAAATTCAAAATCTAATGAAAAATCCAAAACTATTATAACCTTGGCTGCCAGTGACTGTTTAGACACACATTGCATTGAGTCCACTCACAGTTAGCTGTCTGACATCTGTCCTAACCAGCATCAACCACTACCATCAGAGACTCCAGTCCCTCTACTTCAAGAAGAAGTTTGCTGAAAGAGTTGCTGAGGTCAAACCCAAAATCAAAGGTACTCTTTTCTATCCAGAAGAGCCATTTGTTCACACTGAATAAATGGGTGGGCTACCCTGCAAAACAGCCAACTTGTATTTTTTGGCCTAAAACTGTGATTTAAATTGGTAAAACTTGGAAATATAAATTATTGACATTTAGGGCAATAATGTAAGTTAGCACAACAAAGGAAGCCAGTTGGCTGCTCAAAAACAAGTTGGTGAGTTGTTGTTACTTATATCTTTAAGTTGGGGTTCACAACAAGGGACAATAGTTCTGATAACTCTTATTTCTTTGTTTTGAAATTCGGTCATTAGCGAAAGCTAGCGGCTAACTGATGCTAGCGGCTAACTGATGCTAGCGGCTAACTGATGCTAGCGGCGCTGCTTGTTACAGCTACAAGAGTAGCCATTAGCGCAGGTGTGTCAAACTCAAATACACAATGGGCCAAAATTTAAAACTTGAATAAAATCGCGGGCCAACATTGAACAAATAAACCTTTTACCGGCGGGTCAGCTTTTATAGTACAATAATAATATAATAATTTGGTATTGCCTCGCGGGCCAAATAAAATTGTACTGCGGGCCAAATTTGGCCCGCGGGCCAGAGTTTGACACCCCTGCATTAGCGTATCAATGCTAACTCAAAATTGTGGTCGCAACATTAGCTGACATTTCATAGCGGCGTTACAATCGTGCCAATTCAGCACATTGCAGAAGTTAGCAGAAGTAAGGATTAAAAGTTATTACAATGTTAAATTATAAGTTAGTACAACTTACAGTTGAGTTGACAAAAATCTGAATTCAGAGTTGAGCAAACTCAAAAACAAAACTTAAAATATTTAGTTTAATTGTCCAACTTAAAATTTTATCTAAGTTTGCTGCCTTGAAATTTTGAGTTCACCCAACTTTTCTTTTTTTGCAGTGTACATGGAACATGTTATGAATATTGACGAATGTATTTCTCTTGATGTTCCCTCCTTGTCTCTGTGCTTTCAGCCCTGAGTCTTGCCTCCAGGGAGGTGGTGAAGAGCGGGACCCTGCGTCAGCTCCTAGAGGTGGTCCTGGCTTTTGGGAACTACATGAACAAAGGACAACGAGGAAATGCCTGGGGGTTTAAAGTGTCCAGTCTCAACAAGATAGCCGACACCAAGTCAAGCACTGACAAGTACAGTTGACAACACACAACAGATGTTGAACCTTGTCAGTAGGAAAAGCAGATTTAGATAATACAGCGACCAGGCACTGAGGCACTTGATTACACTGTAAAAAATGTTTGTAGAAATTACAGTAAAACACTGTCAAATTACATCAGAAATAGGGCGTAAAATTAAAAATGATATATTACCGTCGTAGACACTTTTAATCAGTGGCGGTTCTAGACCAATCTTACTGTGGGGGCCAAGGAGGGGCCAGTGTTTTATCAGAGGGGGGCATTAATAAACAGCAAAGATGATATTTAAGCATTCAAAACCTTTATTTTGGCTCATTTAAGTCTATTTGGAAGATACAAATACATTGATTGAAAAAATTAGACTTACCAACAACATTTATTTTTGTACGACAATGACATTTCTCATTTTTGTGCACAATTATTATTATTATTATTATTTTAAGTGCGGTACAGTGAGCATGATCTTTTTTTTATTTACACAAGCTTTTCATTCAGTCTAAATTACAGTTTTCGCTGATATTTACATTTAAATTTACAGTAGAAAACCCACTCACTGTAATTTTTACGGTGAAGTTCTGGCAACCAATGCTGCTGGTATTTTACCATAAATTAAACAGATTATTTTTTACAGTGTAGAACACTTAGCGATGTTACTGATAAGACTGTTAATGTTTTTGTGCTTTTCCTACAAAAAAAAAATCGAATATATTCCGTGGAAAAATTGTATTTGCAAGTTTGGCTTCTAAGAGCCACTGAGAAATTATAAATGACTGACTAGAGTATGTGTTGTGTGTTGCAGAAACGTCACTCTGCTCCACTACATGATCTCTGTCCTGGAGAAGAAGTACCCTAAGGTGGCAGCTTTCAGTCAAGAGCTACAAAATGTGCCAGAAGCAGCTAAAGTCAAGTAAGAACGAACACACATATAAATGCAGATTTTTTTTTATTTTTAAATAAGGAGTTTTAAAGAGTAGCAGTATACAGCCCTACAAAGTTTAACTGCAGTAAATACATTTTTGGTCAAAAATGAGTTATAACTAAAGATGAACTCCTTGATATCTGTTTTATCTTCAATTTTGCTTTATTTCAGAGAAATAATTATACAAAAAACACAAAATCCAACTCAAAACCAAGCAGTAATTGCACTTACCACGGTCTGCTTTGGATATATATACTAATTTAAACATAAAAATAATAGAAATTACAAGTTTATTTGAAATGGAAATTATTATCTAGATAGTGATGAAGTAAAACAGTGAGATAAAATTATATTAAGACTAAAATATATATATATTTTATTTTATAACTATGTTATTGGGGTCAAAGGTCAAATAAATAATCATGATTTTTGAGCATAAAAATCAATACATGTAGAAATAAGTGTCATATCACTTATCTATCTATAACCCATTTGGCTGGCCAGTTAAAAAAAAGTTTTTAAAAACTCTAAAGCAGTTTGTCTCAGTTTTAACCTTTGCGTAGTTACTGCAGTTAGACTTTGTAAGGCAGTATAGTACTAGAAGGACCTGGCATTTTTTATTAAGTATACAAGCTCTGTACAGCAACACTGCAATGGTACCTAACCTGGCAACAAGACACACAGTCACTGCACCTGACTGTTATCCCCAAGAAATAGTTACAGTTCTAACTTACCCTAAAACAAAGGTAAAAAAAAAAATGTTACGTGTGTGTGTAATGCAGCTGACATGACTTCCATCTGACTCATCACCTCTACCCTCCCATGTGTCTCTGCCTCTTTCATTGTCTCTCCAGTATGACAGAGTTGGAGAAGGACATTGGCAATCTGAGGTCTGGTCTAAGAAGTGTTGAGGCAGTGAGTGAGCTCAGCAGAGTGCAGCAGAAGATACATGGACAATATTAAAATATCTGTGCATTATTCTTTCTCATGTGTGTTTTTCCGTGTCCAGGAGCTGAAGTACCAGCAGGCCCAGTCCTCTCAGGGTCCTGCAGACAAGTTTGTCCCTGTGGTCAGCCAGTTCATCACTGTGGCTTCCTTCAGCTTCTCTGATGTGGAGGAGTCCCTCAGTGAGGCCAAAGAAGTGGTGAGTAGGCAACTCATAACAGTTATGCACAATGATTTTCTCCCATTTCTGCTTCTGTCATCAAAAAGCTGGAACATTGTTATAAAAAAACAACATAAAATCTTGTCTCGTTCTCGTGAGCTGAGAGTATGGTCACACCCCTACTTATTAATGTTCTGAATGTCCTGTACTTTATCTTTGAATCTCATTCTTGGGAAATAGCAAATAAGTGTATTTCTCAAATTGATGTGTAAATCGTTTACCTTATAATATTAATGTTTGCTTTCACATGATGTTACAGCATCAGTGTTCCTCCAGTTTACCAGACCAAACCCTCATGAGGCCGCTGTGGTTACCCTGATCTATAACAAACAAACAACTTGAGTGTCCTGTTGTTGTTTCTTTTACAAACCTTTAACACAGGCAGTTAATTTACAATCTTGAGCAAAGACAGAATGATAGTGGACTGTATCAAGCCTTCAACTCTCGTGTCTTTTGTTGAAGTTTGAAAAGGCGCTGAGACACTTTGGAGAAGACACGTCCAATCTGCAGCCGGATAACTTCTTTGGGATCTTCACCACTTTCCTCACATCGTTCTCCGAGGCTCAACAGGACAACGAGAACATGGCCAGACGCAAGGAGGAAGAGGAGAGAAGGGCACTCGTGGAGGCACAGGTAAGAAGACAGTAGCTCAAATCAGAGATGGTACCAGTGGTGGACTCAGACTGTTTGAAGGGTAGGGGCGAAAAAAATAAAAAGGGCACATTCTGCACAACATGGAGCCCCACCAGCAGCAAAAAGCTATGATGCATCATGTATGATGAAATATTAGCATTAAGTTAAAAGGAGATCCAGAAGTAATTAACGATATGGTACTGACAATTAAAAGTATCGAACCAAACCATCTAGGGGGGTCCGGGGGCATGCCCCCCCCCCCCCGGGAGAAAATTTGTCATCTATTTTGTGCACTTTGAGAGCTAAATGCGAGAAAACACCTCACATAACATTATTCACAGTTGGGTGATACTGTATTATAGAATCTCTAGATAGCACATCATCATTTATTGTATAAAGGGGCACCCTACAGGGCAGTCAATAAGTTTTTTTAATGTGTAAAGGCACTTTCTCTCATTTTCACCACTCTAGAGGGCACTTCCGCGCGCTTTTTCAACCACGGAGGCACCAAACAGGAAAAAGGCCACTAGAAGGGCACTCATTAAGACACATTATTGAATTTTCTTGCGGTAAAATATGGAATAAAATGGCAATCTTAAATATGAAATCAACAGTGCTAATATAATTTTACCGTAATACTAGAAAAAGTTGCACCGTATTTATTACGGTAAAGTTCTTGCAACCACAGCTGCCGTTTTTTTTACCGTAAAAACAACAGTTTTTTTCTTACAGTGTACTCACCACTCCTCTCCTGTCATGATCTCTCTCTTGTTCTCCAGCTGAAGAAAGACAGGGAGCAGAAGGCGAGGAAAGCCAAAGAGAATGAAGAGGAGGGTGGTGAGTTTGATGACTTGGTGTCTGCTCTGCGCTCTGGAGAGGTGTTTGATAAGGATCTGTCCAAGATGAACCGTAAGAAACAGCGGAGACGTGACTTGTCCGACAACGGGCGGGAGAGGCCAGTAACCAAACTAGACCAGTAACAGGACACCATTAAGATCAGGATGTGTTATTTCTATATGCTACAGACACTGTGTGAATGCACTGCAAAAAAGCCAACTTGTATTTTTTGGCCTAAAACAGTGATTTAAGTTGGTAAAACTTGGAAATATAAATTATTGACATTTAGGGCAATAATGTAAGTTAGCACAACAAAGGAAGCCAGTTGTCTGCTCAAAAACAAGTTTGTGAGTTGTTGTTACTTATATCTTTAAGTTGGGGTTCAAAACAAGAGACAATAGTTCTGTTAACTCTTATTTCTTTGTTGTGAAATGCGGGAAAGTGGTGAAATTCGGTCATTAGCGAAAGCTAATGGCTAACTGATGCTAGCGGCGCTGCTTGTTACAGCTACAAGAGTAGCCATTAGCGTATCAATGCTAACTCAGAATCGTGGTGGCAACATTAGCTGACATTTCATATCGGTGTTACAATCGTGCCAATTCAGCACATTGCAGAAGTTAGCAGAAGTAAGGATTAAAAGTTATTACAATGTAAAATTATAAGTTAGTACAACTTACAGTTGAGTTGACAAAAATCTGAATTCAGAGTTGAGCAAACTCAAAAACAAAACTTAAAATATTTAGTTTAATTGTCCAACTTAAAATTTTATCGAAGTTTGTTGCCTTGAAATTTTGAGCTCACCCAACTTTTCTTTTTTGCAGTGTACTTTACACTCTGTGACAATGTCATGTAAGCCACCTTATGAATGTGTTTAATTGTATAGACCTGAAGCACAACACTGTGTACAATTTTTATCTTAATAATTTAATTTTTCAAAAGAGAAGGGTAATATTTAACAAAAAGACATACTGGTATGTTCCATATATTCTCACATAGAATATGTAAAAGATTGTAGTGTTATATCTTTTGTACATGTTGTTTTTTTAAACATATGTCTATTGCACATTTTGTTAATTTACAAATGGTGAACAACATAGAACAAGAAGGCACATAGAATAGAATTAATAAATAAATAACTGGAAGGAAAAAAAACAAACAAAAGCATGGTGGTAGAAAGATAAATAAATGAAAAATAAGTAAATAAATAAATGCATGTATCTATACACACACACACACACACACACAGATGCATATACATGTCTGTAAAGCTCTTAATGTGTATACTAAATCAAGATCTACTTCAATATAATTTTTCTCAAGGAAATTACAGTTTAGTTCATTTATGAGTTCCATTTGAATTGTACATTGATGAATTTGTGTCTGTCCATTCACTAAGAACACTAATAGTTCAATGTTAAATGTATACCAAATGTTAAAAACTGGAAGATTTACGAACTGTCATTACAAATGTCTGACATTTTATTTTCTGTTGAGTCTCCATCAGTTTTAAGCAGCAGTTTGTAAATATCTACACAGTTTATACATTTATAAAAAGATAATATATGAAAATATTTGAGCAAAACTTTTTCTTGCCATGGATTGTGTTCCTTATTAAAGATATACTTATAATTGTTCTCCTCTTACCAAGGATCAGTATTATCAGTTAATACGGGTATATATAACCAAGATTCCAGAGAAGTTGGGACGCTGTAAAAAACACAATGCATTAAATTCATACTTCATATTTACAAAATAAAAAGTTTAAGGGTAACATGTAGTTTGTACAGCACGTGGCTTCAGGTGGTCTTCCTTTACCTACATTTTGGTAATGCGCCAACCTTTTTGGAATCAGGGTTCTATACAGTAACTAAGTGTAATGGGGGTGAAATGTTGGAGGATGTGTATTATTTATAAGAATTACGGTCCCCTATAGGGGTGTGACCATACTCTCAGTTCACGAGAACGAGACGAGACGAGATTTTAAGAAAACTACAATGACACAATATATGACTTGACCAACAGACTTTTATTTAACCAAGTTGCACATGCATTTTGAAATGTTTTATTATAACTCTTTACATGCATGATGTAAGCATGAGCTTTTAATAAACTTCTTCTTCCACAAATTGTAACTTAAACTTTTTAAAAGTTAAAATAAATTAAATGTTTCTTTTTTTCAAGTGCAAACAATATAAGAAGTGTTTCCTTTAGGGGGAAGAGTGGCCATCAGGAAAGTCTCAGGCCACGCCCTCTCTAATGTCCACTCACTCTGTGTGTCTCCATTACAAAAAGGCCCCAGAAGGATTTAGAGACTCTGGAGGTGACGTTTGGTTTTCCATCGTTGCGTAATCGCTTAGCAACAGTTTCACCCGTGATCACAAAAGCGATAGATTAAACACGGGAGAAGCAACTGTGGCCGCCGTCGCTAACTGTGCACAATGTCAGCAGCTGATCATAAACAAAGCAGCATGGCTAATTATGCACAGCATCTCCGCTGATCATAAACAATGTGATTGTGAATTAACTGGCATCACTAACTGTGCACAGAGTGTCTGGTGCTTGTTGTAAACAAACAGAGATCGCTAAGTGAACACCTCCTGCAGCAGCAGCACATACACACTGTACTGCTACAGAGCTAACTGTTAGCCTGTTAGCACATACACACTGTACTGCTACAGAGCTAACTGTTAGCCTATTAGCACATACACACTGTACTGCTACAGAGCTAACTGTTAGCCTATTAGCACATACACACTGTACTGCTACAGAGCTAACTGTTAGCCTATTAGCACATACATACTGTACTGCTACAGAGCTAACTATTAAACTATTAGCACGGCTGTGCCTCTTCGATTCGTTCTTACTCTTCTTAACGACCCATCGGCCCCTACGACGTCAATCTGTCGATCCGCCTGGTGATCAGTCAGACATGTATCGGGGTCTGGATAAGTAATATCTGGATCACTGATCCACTTGGACAGTGGCAGACTGACCAACACACATTAATCAAGTTACATCAAATGTTGAGCCAGGGTCACAAAATAATGAAAAGACATGTCTATAAAACAAACCTTTGTTTAACAAGAAACAAATGCATATTAGCTTAAATAAAAAAATATATATTATCAAATCACCTGTCACCTATCTATAGGATCTTCTGTGTCTTAGCTTGATGTTTTGTGTAGTGTGCCAGTCTGGTTTATGTGTCCACTGATGGGTGTGAGTGGATTTAGTGAAAAAGCTGAAGAATGAGTGTGTTCACTCGGCGGCAGAAAGGGCACACAGTTTTTGTGTTACTGTTTATTTTAACAATGTATGGGTATGATATCCTGGGTTTGAATTTGAACATAAATTCACTGGTTCCATTTTGTATCAGGTGTATAGATATTGCTCCATTTATCTGTCTTCAAGGCTGCCGATTTCAAACTGTGTCTGTGTACAGCTTGTGGCCTTTTCACTGTAAACTGACACTTAACTCACATGCTAATAAATAAAGCAAAAATGCTCATTCTGTCTGTCCAAGGTGTTCTCCTGGCATCATTTAATATTGTTTAATAACCAACAATGTCAAGCTGACTTTACGTCACCAATGTCAGGAAAAAGTTTATCTGACCACATGGTTTTTCTTGGTCAAATCCAATTGTTTTTTAAAATTCAAGAAGAAGGTTTGAATTGAATCAGATAACTTTCAGAAGATACTGTAAGAATATTATTAGTATATTCGATATACTAGTCAAGTCCTCTGTGTGTGTGTGTGTGTGTGTGTGTGTGTGTGTGTGTGTGTGTGTGTGTGTGTGTGTGTGTGTGTGTGTGAATGTTATTATAGTTAACAAAAACTAACAAAAATTACGAAAACTAGAATTGAAAAAACATTTTCGTTAACTGAAATAAAAATAAAAACGAGGTTTTTTTTTCAAAAAATGATAATGAAAACATTCCAAACGGTTCCTAAAGACCAAAAATAACGGTTGAAAGATTGAACAGTCCTACAGTTTTTATTTAGGATCTGCAAAGAAGTTTGATGCATAATTAGTTAGTTACTTTCTTCACACAGGGATTTACATCAAGTGATTTACAAACTCTCTACCTGCTGGTGCAGTTGCCAGCAAGGTTATTATAGTTAACTAGCGAAAAAACGAAAACTAGAATTGAATTTTTTTTTTCGTTAACTGAAATAAAAATGAAAATGAGAGTTTTAAAAAAACGATAACTAGCTGAAACTGTCTTGTGTGGTTACAAAACTAACTAAAACTAACTAAAATTATAGTGAAAATGCCCTTCGTTTTCGTCTTTGTCAACTTTTTTCATACGTAAACTTTTTTGGTTGATATGAAATCTATTTCATCTATTTGGTTTTATGACTTAATAAACTTATTGGGGCTGAGATGGATCAGACAAAGGAAATAAAGGAAACGTTTATTGTGACTTTTTTAAATCTGGCACCCAACAAATACCCCATTACAAAACAACACAAACTAAGCATTTTTTCCAAAAAAAAACCAAAAAACAATTAACCAAAAAATTAGCAAAGTCACTCTAAAAACTCACTAAAATTAACTGAATTTGAAAACAAAAACTGACAACGAAATTAAAACTAAAAGTAATGAAAAATCCAAAACTATTATAACCGTGTTTGTGTGTGTGTGTGTGTGTGTGTGTGTGTCAGCTATGGAAACATTGTGTGGTGCCCCTAGTGGAGGCTCTCGTACACGCACTAATAAAAGCTGCTAAGCTACATTCAAGAGCGCGTCTCATCAGGACTTGTATGAAAACGCCATGTACAGTGTTTTTTTGTTAATTCAGGAACAGAAAGACTTGACACCGACAGACACGGACCTAGACGCCATGTTTTTGCTATCTTCAGTCCGTCATGTCCCGGTTAAACGGCTCAGAAACGCTCCGTTACTCTTTTCTCTCCTCGGTGCGGTGAGACGTTCAAGAGCCACCAGCCCACAGATGTTAGAGGAGGAAGCAGCCTGGTGTCCACTTCCTGACTTCACAGCAACAGGAGCCAACAAACAGCTCGGCGGATCGTTTTGTCTCGATTAGCTCCAGATCAGCTCCGGATCCCCGTCCAGGACCGTCCATCGGGCCGAGCAGTGTCCCCGCTCTGCTGCCATGGTGGAGACTCCGGCTGGCTGTCTGTTTGAAGACATCCAGTACGAAGACATCCAAGTTGAAGCGGTAAACTTACTGAGCAACAACAGCTGCACACAGAGAGGACATTAATATTAGCCTGGCTGGCTGCTGAGGGACAGGACGAGGACGTGTTGTGTTCATGAGCAGCAGAACAACATGCTACTGTTCTTTACTCTGCTTTCTAGTGGAACACAATGACAGTTGGAGTCTGTATTTTACATGAAACGTGACAGCATCAGCTATTAAATAACCTCAATTATATTCTCATCCAAAGCAGGGCCTCAGGTTTTAAAGGGCAGACTAGTGAAGTGAGCACTGGTAAAACTAACTAGCCACTTGTGAAAGTGAATCTGTATAGTAGGCTAATATTCAGTCCAGCTCTAATGCTACCTATACACCAGAAGACTTTGAAAAGATTTGGAAAGACTTCTAGAGGAAGTCGTGATGTGCCAACGAAGCCTCATGAACCATTTTCTTTATTTTCTGAGCCCACTAGATGGACATCTCTGTTCAACAAAGGACTGAAAACACACAAAAACCATTTTTTTAATTAAATATCAAGAGTGCCATCTAGTGGGGTCAAAATATAAAGAAAATGGTCCATGAGGCTTTATTGGCACATCACTACCTGGAAAACTATCAGTTCACACATGCTCACATCTAAAGACAAGTGTTTAGAGTTTTTAGTCTCACACTGAGATTCTACAAAGACTGTGAATCTTTCAGGGTCACTATTTACAAGACTACAACTAGATTCTTTTAGCAGTTTTTTCCTCATCATGCTCTTAGTAAAAACTTACAGAATGGAGGAGAAGCAGCTTTTGTCTCCAGCTGCTCTAGTGTGTGCAGTGGTTTGTGTTGGAAAAAAACAACAAAAATAAGAGAATATACTGTATTTATACTGTAAAATAGTCAACTTTTCATGTCAGAAAAACAGAAACCCTTTTCAGCTTTGTGAGGGGGCATTTTGTGGCGTCTTCTCTTCTTTTTGTTGTTGTTGTTGTTGTTTATTTCAGCACAAACCACTGCACACACTAGAGCAGCTGGAGACAAAAGCTAAAGACAAGTGTTTAGAGTTTTTAGTCTCACACTGAGATTCTACAAGACTGTAAATCTTTCAGGGTAACTATTTACAAGACTACAACTAAATTTCCTTTAGCATTTTTTTTTACCTACCATGCATTTTAAGTTTAAAAACTTGCAGCTGCTCCAGTGTGTGCAGTGGTTTGTGTTGAAAACAACAAAAAAAAGAGGAGAAGATGCCACAAAATGACCCTCACAAAGCTGAAAAGGGGTTTTTGTTTTTATTACATGAAAAGTTGACTATTTTACAGTAGGGGTGCTATTTATTTTAAGTTCAATATTTTATTAACTACCTGAGACATTGTGATTTCCTTTATTTGTTAAAGAAAAATACTGCTGTGTTATTGTTTTTCAATATGATAAGATTCAAACATTGAAGGTGTATGCTGTGAGTTATAAAAAAATCGGTATCGGTCAAAATTGGAATCGGCAGGTCAGGCTTTTTAAAAATCGGTGATCGGCCAGAAAATTGCAATCGGTGCACCCCTATTTTACAGTATAACAGTATAAATACAGTATCTTCTGCTCTTTTTTTTTCAACACAAACCACTGCACACACTAGAGCAGCTGGAGCCAAAAGCTGCTTCTCCTACATTTAGTAAGTTTTTACTAAGAGCATGATGGGAAAAATATTGCATGGTAGGAAAAAAACTGCGAAAAGAATCTAGTTGTAGTCTTGTAAATAGTGACCCTGAAAGATTCACAGTCCGTCTAAAATCTCAATGTGAGACTAAAAACTCTAAACACTTGTCTTTAGATGTGAGCAGATGTGAGCTGATAGTTTTCCAGGAATCTTTTCCAAATCTTTACAAAGTCTTCTGATGTATAGGGAGCATAAGACAGAAGAAGAGGGAGCATTAAAAGTGCTGTGGATGTTAAGAGTGCTATGTCTTATTTTACCTACACTACTCTGTGCATTGTGTATGTTTTCTTCCTCCAGGCTGTCGGCAGAGGGACATTTGGAGTTGTCTTCAAGGCCATATGGAAAGGAAAAGATGTAGCCATCAAGACCATTGAGAGTGAGAATGAGAGGAATGCCTTCCTGGTTGAGGTACTGTCAACACCTTCAGCTGCTCTGCTCTCAGCACACACTATTCCAACATTATCAGTTATTGGAGATAGTGGTGCTCTCTGAACCTCTTGACAAGTACAGAAGCCTAATTGGTTGAAGCAATATATAGCAATAATAAGTCAACCTGCTGGGTTTCAGGTGGAGCCATTAACAGGCACTGTTTGGACCTGGAATAATAACTATAATCATCTCAAACATTAACATAAAGTTGTTGTTTATTATTATTTGATTTGATTAGTCGTGTTGTTACAAAATTTGACATTCGTTACAACTAAACATACTTTATTTTATTTTAATTTTTTATTTTAATTTTAACATACTCTATCTATCTATCTATCTATCTATCTATCTATCATCTATCCATCTATCATCTATCCTCCATCCATCTATCATCTATCCATCTATCCATCTATCCTCCATCCATCCATCCATCCATCTATCATCTATCATCTATCCTCCATCCATCTATCATCTATCCATCTATCCTCCATCCATCCATCCATCCATCCATCCATCCATCCATCTATCCATCTATCATCTATCCATCCATCCATCCACCTATCCATCTATCATCCATCCATCTATCATCTATCTATCCTCCATCCATCCATCTATCCATCCATCCATCTATCATCTATCCATCTATCCTCCATCCATCTATCATCTATCCATCCATCCATCTATCTATGAAAGGGCCCTTTGTGGAATTTGCACCAATTTAGCCCAAGCATGATGCTACAAAAATGTACCTAAAAAAATGTTTTCTTAAACAAATATTTTCCCATATTACATTATTACATAACATTATTATACATAGAATGTATTACATAGTCATAGGAGGTGCTCTGGACCAAGGTTATTATAGTTAACGAAAACTAGCGAAATAATGAAAACTAGAATTGAAAAAACATTTTCCTTAACTGAAATAAAAATAAAAACGAGAGTTTTTAAAAAAAACGATAAATAACTGAAACTGTATTTTGTGGTTGCAAAACTAACTAAAACTAACTAAAATTATAGTGAAAATGTCCTTCGTTTTCGTTTTTGTCAACTTTTTTCATACGTAAACCTTTGTGGTTGATATGAAATCTATTTCATCTATCTGGTTTTATGACTCAATAAACTTTTTGGGGCTGAGATGGATCAGACAAAGGAAATAAAGGAACATTTATTGTGACTTTTTTTAATCTGGCACCCAACAAATACCCCATTACAAAAAAACTAAAAATAATAAAATTAAACTAAAACTAAGCACTTTCCAAAAAAAAAAAAAACCAAATTAAAACTAGCAAACTCACTCTAAAAATGAATTAAAACTAACTGGATTTGAAAACAAAAAATCACAATGAAATTAGAACTAAAACTAATGAAAAATCCAAAACTATTAAAACTTTGCTCTGGACTGATGAGATTGAATCTGAATATATGCAGACTCTGATGTAATGCACTTACACACAGATTAATATATTCATGATTATATGTTTGTTTTGTTTTTTTGCACAGCTCCGCCAGCTCTCCCGGGTCAGTCACCCCAACATTGTTAAGCTGTATGGCTCCTGTGACAATCCAGTAAGTATTCAACACCATTGCTGTGTTCCAATCCCCTACTTCCATGAGTACACTTAAACGCAGTACACTATCCGCACTTACTAAGTTTTACTCCAAATCTAATACTCTGTGGTGAACTTACCGGAAATTACGCTGGCGACAGCCGCCGCGGCTCGTCACCCACGAAAAACTTCCGGCTTTGAACGGTGAAAAAATGACCCTTTGTGTTGTTTAATCTTTACTTCTACAATCCGGCAATATGGCTCCATTAACGCAGCAAATGTGGAGAATGTGCCGGCGTCGTCAGCAACGTTACCTACCGCTCCGCTGTTGTTTCGGCCGCCATGACAAACATGTTTTTCGAGCTGAGCGGCTCTGCCTGGCTCCGCCTCTTCCGCTACGTAGACAAGATGGCGGCCGTTGAGTGCGTATAGTGTACATCGTTCCACACTCAGCATTTTGACCGTCATGAGGGCAACATCCGGGTCCTTTAGGTTCACTTCTTTTCGCCGCGATCAGAATCGGAACACCCTGCGTACTCAAGCTAAGTATAGTTAGTACTGGAAGTATGGGGATTGGAACACAGCACATGACATTAACAGTGTGTGTATTGATAAACACATCAGTCTCTTATGGGGTGTGTGGCAGTCACAATTTCTTAAATGAAGCTCACAGCTGGTCACCAGGGTTTTAGATTAGATTAGTTTCTGAGCCGTCCACAAACGGTCCCAATTTAGAACAGTTTTTGTTTATTTTTTCCCATAAATATGTTCCGCTACTGCAGTGTGTCTCCTTCACTGAGCCATCAGGCCTCACCTCACTGGCTGGCAAAGTTAGAACTAGAGAGGGACTTCAGTCGTTTGCTATGAACCACATGTGGTAGCTGAATGTAATGCACACAAAAGGAATAACGCCCACAAACGTACTAGACCACAAACGTAATAAAAATCTGCAGCTTTTAATGCAATAATCCCACAAACGTAATACATTTTCCACAAATTTAATAGCCACTGCCTACTACAAACGTATTTCCCACAAATGTAATAACTATAAGGTTTGCTCCACTATCACACGACGGACGCACGTACGCATGCAAGCAGCATTGTCATTCATTTTCAGCTCACAAAATTATTTTGTCATTTAAACAGATTTGTTTCTTTGCATATTAGGCAATAAGGGGGTCCGTTTTGTGATAGCAGAGCAAGTTCCCATTTTGGGTACTTATTACAATATTGAAAGTTGAAGATTTTCACTTACCCTAACCCACAAACGTAATAGTTATTACGTAATTGTTATTTTGTGGGAAATCTCGTGTTAGGTTCATCTTCTTTTTAACATCTACAGGTTGACAGGTAGTTGCAGGTGTTGGTACAGTAAATGTAGCTAAGCTACAGTTGACCCATGCTGACTCTGGTTTGTGTTCTCAGGTGTGTCTGGTCATGGAGTACGCAGAATGTGGATCTTTATATAACCGTAAGTCATTATGTCTGTGAAATATTTTAGTGAATTTATATTGACTGAAAACATTGCAGGTTGTAGTATGTAATATTGTTTGTTATTTGTTTTGTTTTTTTATATGTTGGTTTTTTTTGGAAAATATATATTTTTCTTAATTAATTTTAATTCTACTTTTTTTTTTTACACTTGATAGTTGCTTCTGAAGCTTAAAAAAATAATAATTTCACTATGTGTTGTGCTGTGTATGATTGTGTATGTGTTAAATAAATTATTAGACTTGTATAATGATCAAAAACACTACTTAGGAATGATTGTGAAAGGAATTTTTCAATCACAGTTTAATTTTTTATTTTATTTTATTTTATTGGCAATACAAGCAACAACTGCTCAGCCCATTTTTTGACAAAACTGCAACTAAAAACAACCCACGAAAAAACTATTAAAAATCCGTGTATCATTCGTTCTTTCCATTTTCAATTGGCAATCAAAAATCAAATAATGAAAAATTGACTGGTTAGTTTATTTTTATTTTTTTATTATAACACAAAAATTTACCAAATGCTTGTTTTTTCATATTTCAATATTAGGCTCAGGTCAAAAATACAAAATAGAAAAACACGGCCACGCCCAAATACCAGATAAATATGGTAGTAGGTTAAGAGCATGATATTCACAGAACTGTTCACTGTGGATTTTTTTTAGAATATAGACTGTACAGTAAAATAATACATTACAAACTTCCGGGTCATGTAAACCCAACCAATTAAATATTAAAATCAAATGCAGTCCTGGTGCCCATTTTTCCATTTTGTATTTTTGATCTGAGCCTAATATTGAAATATGAGAAAACAAGCTTTTTTATTTTTTTTTGTGTTATAATAAAAAACTAATAACAAAATAACCAGTCAATTTTTTCATTATTTAATTTTTGATTGCCAATTGAAAATGGAAAGAACGAATGATACACAGATTTAGTAAACTGTGACTGAGTTCCAAAGTGGATTTAAGTTTGGCTGTAAAATGATAGCGCCTCATGTTTGTGTTAACATGCTTATCACATTCTTTGCTTTTCTTTTTGCTTGTTACTTTATCAAAGTCCTGCACAGCACAGACCCACAGCCCCATTACACTGCAGCCCACGCCATGAGCTGGTGTCTGCAGTGTGCTCAGGGAGTTGCTTATCTGCATTCTATGAAGCCAAAGGCCTTAATTCACCGGGACTTGAAACCACCAAAGTAAGTGTCATTATTGTCCGACGCCTCAGAAAACATGGTGACGTTCACAAAGTCAAAAAGTCACAAGAAACTCAAAATAAAGATAATTTGTAATTATGTGTGACTGCACTAATAACACACTGCAAAAAAGGAAAAGTTGGGTGAACTCAAAATTTCAAGGCAACAAACTTCGTTACAATTTTAAGTTGGACAATTAAACTAAATATTTTAAGTTTTGTTTTAGAGTTTGCTCAACTCTGAATTTCTCTGGCACGACTGTAACGCCGCTATGAAATGTCAGCTAATGTTGTGACCACAATTTTGAGTTAGCATTGATACGCTAATGGCTACAGTTAGCCGCTAGCGTCAGTTAGCCGCTAGCTTTCGCTAATGACCGAATTTCACAACAAAGAAATAAGAGTTAGCAGAACTATTGTCCCTTGTTGTGAACCCCAACTTAAAGATATAAGTAACAACAACAACTCACCAACTTGTTTTTGAGCAGACAACTGGCTTCCTTTGTTGTGCTAACTTACATTATTGCCCTAAATGTCAGTAATTTATATTTCCAAGTTTTACCAAATTAAATAACTGTTTTAGGCCAAAAAATACAAGTTGGCTTTTTTGCAGTGCACCACACATTAATAACTGTTTACTGACAGTATAATGCTGTTGTGTTACTGCTCTGACACAGAACCCTGAAGGCTAAATGAGCTTCTAGCTGTGCACAAGCCATTATCTGCTCATTCTGTACAGAAGGGATTCATTCTGGTTTGTTAAACAGCTGCCTGTACATGTTGTTGGGTTACCACAGCCAGAGGCATGTTGATCAGATCACTGTATGGAAATGCCCACTGACAGCCGAGGTTATAGTAGTTTTGGATTTTTCATTAGTTTTGTTGTGATTTTTTTGTTTTCAAGTTCATTTAGTTTTAATTCGTTTTTAGAGTGAGTTTGCTAGTTTTAATTTGTTTTTATTTTTTGGAAAATGCTTAGTTTTAGTTTAGTTTTTATTAGTTTTAGTGTTAGTTTTAGTTGTTTTGTAATGGGGTATTTGTTGGGTGCCAGATTAAAAAAAGTCACAATAAATGTTGTCTTTATTTCCTTTGTCTGATCCATCTCAGCCCCAATTAATTTATTAAGTCATAAAACCAGATAGATGAAATAGATTTCATATCAACCAAAAAGGTTTACGTATGAAAAAAGTTGACAAAGAGGAAAACGAAGGACATTTTCACTATCATTTTAGTTAGTTTTAGTTAGTTTTGTAACCACAAAACACAGTTTCAGTTACCGGTAGTTATCTTTTTTTTTTTTTTTTTTAAATATCTCGTTTTTATTTTTTATTTCAGTTAACTGTTTTTTCAATTCTATTTTTTTGTTATTTTGTTAGTTTTCGTTAACTATAATAACCTTGCTGACAGCTATGCACATGACATTTCTGGTCTCTTCAACTGTAAATTAAATTCATACTTTTAGTGTTGAATTTATCCTCCATTTTTTAAATTTAAGTAAGAGGTGATTAACTCTCGAGTTTGTTCAGTGACCAAAAATAACGCCCTTAACAACATTTACAAAATATTATCGTTATTTTGCAGTTATATGCTTTCTTTTAGCCATATAAGTGACATGGCTCTTGGGATGGCAATGTTGTACTGTTGGTTGGTCCGTCTGTCCGTCCATCACTTTGGGCTGGACTGAAATACCTCAACAACTACAGGATGGATTGCCATGACACACATTCATTGTCCCCAGATGATGAATTGTAATATCTTTGCCGACTTTTCATTTCGCTATCCTCAGTTTAAACTTTATTTCTGTCCAATCTGCAAAAAAGGTGTGTCTAAAAACAAGATAAAAACACTAAATCTGAGGGAAAATATCTTGCTGCATGGACAGATAATTTCA